>NC_141609.1:16596694-16619194 GCF_047967505.1 Dipteris shenzhenensis
CTAGTAAAACATCAATATAGGGAAGATAGTTCGATGACAAGAGGTAACTAAGAGCAACAAAGATGAGATCCAGATTTGTAATGGCGCATACCTCGACGTGTAGGGACCCTTTATCAAAATGGCAAAGCAAAGGAGATGTAAAAAGAGACATTATGGAAAATGATGTGGATAGGCGAGAAGGTTGAGAGCAGAGAGGCAGAGCCTAATGAGAGGTAAGGGAAGCATAGAGAAAGTAGGATTGAAGCAATAGGGAGGAGGTAGTAGGACTGAAGCAATAGGGAAGAGGCTACTACAAGTTATGCTCCGTTCAGAATTCAAAGCCACCGTTTGGCCAGTTGACAAATCTTGGAGAACCTTATCTTTGTAAAGATAGCCTACCAATTCTATCGTGGGTTCCATAAGTATCGGGTTTGGTATCGGAAGACCATCCACAATATAAGCATGATGAGGCTAGCTTGAGCATGAGAGGAGCTTGTGCTTCTGCTCTTGATAAGGGAGAATGTGGGGACAAGGCGCATGAGATAAGATTGGCATTCAGTTGAGTCACCATAGTTAGATAGATAAACCCCCCAAAATAGGTTAGCAAAACCACTTTAGCTACCTTAATTGCACCGCTTTCCAAACTAAGCCACGGTTGTAAATATTTAATACATAATTTTACCAAGGGGATAGATTTTATGACACAATTCTAGAAGGCAATGATAATCATGGAAAAAAACAAAGTTCAATCCTAGTAGCCTCATACAAATGCTCTTGCTATGGGAAACCAAGGTGAGTAAAAAATTGATAACCATATAGTGTTGGCCAAGCATGTGTATATATGATCATATGTCGATATTAAATTTAAAATGTTATTAGATCTCCATTAGAATTATCTAAGGTACCATCACTTGAGTCAACAGGTAGTGGTATGTGTAAATGTGTATGAGAGTAGAGAGAGAACAAGAGAAAGAGAGAGGAAAAGCGAAAGAAAGAGAAGAGATAGAGATAGAGAGAGAGAGAGAGAGAGAGAGAGAAAGAGAGAGAGAGAGAGAGAGAGCTAAGGCTTAGCCTAATCTAACCATTTAAGGTAAATTAGGAAGACAAAGAGTTAAAAATTGAAAGGAGAGAGAGAGAGAGACACACACACAGAGACAGACAGACAGACAGAGAGAATGTATGTGTGTGTGTGTGTGTGTGTGTTTCCGTCCCTCCCTTTGTGTCTCTCTCTCTCTCTCTCTCTCTCTCTCTCTCTCTCTCTTTCTCTAGTCTCTATCTCTTTCTCTCTCTCTCTACACACCACATAGAGTGTACAAAAGAAAGTGATTAGGACGGTTGGGAATCTCCCAACCCTTCTAATCATGTTCATTTGTACACATGTTACTCTCTCTCTCTCTCTGTTTGTCTCTCTCTCTCTCTCTCCTTCAATCTATTGCTCCTCAACTGAGAACCAAAGAGCATGTCCTTAAAGAGCCAGTCCCTTGTGAGCTCTTACTTGTATAAACCCTATTGCTACCAGAGTGGATAATACTCCTACCATTAGTCCACTCCCAACCTACACCCTCGGGGGGGTCACTCATCATATGTAACCCTATCACGTGAGTTCAATAGAAGGATATTTTTTATTCCTAAAATTTACAGAAATAAATATACATAAGGGACTATTTAAAATAGTTTTGAGAAAAATTTACAGATTTGTATAGAAAAGGGGTACATTTTATTAATGAAAAAATTTACAGATAAGGGATTTTAAATATAGGCCTTGAACGCACGTGATATAGAGGGTTTATACATAGTGACCCCCCGAGCCTACACCTCCCCATGGCCTCCCTCTTGCTCCTCTTCTCCTCCCCCACGATGACCTGCTCCCATTTGAATATAGAGAAAAGAGAGAGAGAGAGAGAGAGAGAGAGAGAGAGAGAGAGAGAGAGAGAGAGAGAGAGAGAGAGAAATAGAGAGAACCTGGAAGCCAAGAAAAATCGTGCGGCATAGGCGGCGAACGGATGGAGAGGAAGCAAACGGATGGTGAGGAGGCGGACTTCATCAAATTGTAATCAAGAAGCTCCTTGCATGAATGGATGGCGAGGCAACACCATATTAGAGAATTTGGGAAAATCCTGATAATTTGGGAACTTTTGAGGGGTTGTAATTATGTAACATTCAATGTTTTTCAATGATTTTTCCCATAGATTTGGGAGTCCATCCAAATCTTGCAAATGTGCATGGTTTGCATCAACATAAATAAAATGTCAAATGTTGAGGTTTCGACCAATGCATGGTATTTTTTGAGGGGTTACAATTACAATGCATTGAGTGCACTCCATTGACTTTCTCCCTAGATTTGGTCGTGTATATGAAACTCACAATTTAGAGTGTGCGTGTTCTACATTAGCCGAGAAAAAAACATCATATGTTTGAGTTTAACAAAGCATTTTTTGCCTCTTCTCAAAAAAAGGTGGTGTTCAAAAACACCATTTTAGTTTAGTTGGAGAAAAAGTAAGAATGCAACACTAGTCCTTGATATTTTGTCGAGTGTGCAAAACTTGCAACCACAAAGCAATGGTCTGCAAAAAAAAAGATAAAGAAAAAAGATCAATGTCATACCTTCCAAATATTTGTTAGTATATTCAAATAAATTATTGTTGTGCAAGGAAAAAAAAGTCATGCTTTTCAAGTACCTTCACTCCATTGTGGAGTCAGCATCAGAGTCGGAATCTGTTCTATGAGCCAAATTAGATAAAGCTCGCTTGCGTGCAATGGTTGGTATCTTCACCTTGATGGGGAGGTTGCTGCTCTTCGAGGAAACCTTCTTTGAGAGGTTACATTTTGGAACCCATGACCATACAATAGCATCAACAGATTCCCAACGTGGAGGATCACCTTTATTGCACATCCAAATCTTGTTCCAACAATCTGCATACACCTCCTCAATTTCTGCATTGTGTCTTTTGCATATAGGTGCCCAATATTGTATGAAAACCTTCTTGAAATTTTTAGATTTATTATCCTTCTGTACATCAGTTTGAGCAATGCCTAGTCAAATTGGGTAAATTTTTTCTGCTGGTCGGACCAAAAGAAAGTGTTCTTTTTGTACATCAACCATTGGATCAAATGATTGTTTTGGCTTTTTCCTTTGAGGTCCACAGTAATGATCATTCAACTCTTCAATTCCTTGAAACTCATCGTTTTCATTATCAAATACTTGCACACAATCAATATGTTGCGTCTTTGGCCAAAATCTCTCGTACATGCCCTCTACACTATTGTTTGGTTTATCAAGCTCATCAATCATGTTCTTCCAGTACTTCACTACTGGCTTGTAAAACTTTGTGAAAGATGCATCTGGACCTTGCAGGTGTGCCCATTTTTCCCAAAAGCGTACATACTCCTTGATACCAACTATCACATCTAAGTGATCCTTCACATACTTGAACATGGTTACATAAGGTGGCTCTCCACTTGGTAGCATTGGATGACCATCCGGATGTCTCTTCCACAACTCAATGCCACCTTCACTTGGTCGCCAATCTAATGATCATGGATGCACTTTATATTGCATGATAGGAACTTCATTTCGCATCAAGAACCGAAATTGGAGAGGCTTTGAGTGTCCCACTAAAGAATCTTTCCCATTGCATAGGCATCCATCAACATAGCTCTTGAAATCAGGGACTTCCGTTACCAAAAATGGCGTTGGAGAAGACTCCTCACATTGTCTAAAAGTATCCATGAGATGTGCAAATGTCAATGTTTGGCTAGTTCTTAACCTCTCATATGACAAGTTAAAGAATTTGTGCACTAATTTGCTCCTAGGGAGAAGCAACAAGTGGTATATTTGGCCGATAAGAGATGGAAGCAAATGCACACCCCTTTGCATGGAGCTGCATTTGCAGTACATCCACAATATCAAATGCATGCTCAATCACAGAATCCTAAAGTCATAAGTAACTTTCGAGAGGTTTGAAAAAAGTTACTTCCTGGAGATCAAGGAAAACTGGCCTACTAGCAACAAGTGAGATATACGAATCGCGAAGGCTCTTTTGGAGATCCTTGGAATCTTGATGCTATTAAGATGACTATTGCACCTACTTGGTGGAAGGAATATGGTGGAGACACATTGGAGTTACAGTATGTTGCAACTCGTGTGCTCTCTGTTGCTACATCATCGGGTGCATGTGAGCGAAAATGGAGTGCATATGATTTTATTCATTCTAAGAGACACAATCGCTTAAAGCCATCAAGAGCTGCAGATTTGGTATTTTGCTTTGGAAATCTACGATTGTTGAAAGGATTTAATGTTGCGGCTAGGGCAACAAGTGAAGCCATTGTAATGAGAATTGCTGGACAACGATTGACTATAGAATTGGTTGCAAAGGGTGCATTCAGTGAAGAGGAAAACGAGCTTGAGCTACTCAGTGACAATAGTGAAGTCGAAGAGATAGAAGATATTGTACCTATGTTGAATGCAATATAGAGTGATAGAAGAATATGATAGGTGATAGAAGCAGTGGATGAAGCTCTAATTATATTGGATATAATGTTGTATGCGAAAGGATGGATGGGAGAATATGTCAAGCGATGGGAGTGCGCATATGCTCGTATCCATCTTGTCTCCTTTTGTATTAAAATGTAGAACCTTGTGGGCTACAAGCGATGTTGTGTTGTAATTATTGAGATTGTGGATGATTTTGGTATACACAATAGTTAGAGACAACCTTGTGACTTGCAAATACTTTCAAGGCAACATCGAAGGGAACATCAGAAAGTTGGAAAGAATAATCGAATATTCGCAATCAAAGTTTATATTTTCAAGTCTCAAGGGTTGATCTAGCTATTATGTGCACTAATTCACGTCGATATATTTTAATATTTTTGCATTAACTTTACAAGTCCACCTAATCCATTAAAAACCACGTAAATCACTTATACCACTTAGTTCAGTTAAATCACTTAGTCCACTTAAATCACTTAGTCTACTTAAATCACTTATGCCACTTAATTCACTTAGATCACTTAAATCCATAGAAATTTACGTAAATCAATTACACCACTTAGTTCACTTAGATTACTTTAATCACTTTAATCACTTAAATCACTTAAATCACCTAGTCCACTTAGATCACTTATACCACTTAAATCACTTAGTCCACTTAAATCACTTATACCACTTAATTCACTTAGATCACTTAAATCACTTAGTCCACTTAAATCACTTAAGTCACTTAAATCATCTAGTCTACTTAGATCACTTATACCACTTAAAGAAGAGTATTATAAAGTTATATATGAAGTTTACAATGTACATAATTATGCAGTAGGATCCACATCTACTGTTCCCTGAGTGCTTGTTGGTCCTGTACCTTGCAAATCTATATTAGTGACGTCCTCGAAATAAAAAATATTAGTATCCTTAGTTGCATCCAAATCTCTAAAGGACTGTCAGTAGCGTGCAAGCTCAGACCCGAACGTTTGTACGTGTGCTTGTAGGTCCTCGATCTCTTTGGCTTGTGATGCAACACAATCTTGTAACTCCTTAGCAGTAACACCTTGTTGACGGAGAGGTATGGCAAATGTGGCCAAGTCAACAAGATCACTATGTGCATGAGGAGTTAGCACACGAGGTCTCTGAGATACAGGCTCTCTATTCTCTATCCTTGCTCGCTTGCACTCTGCAGGACGTCCCTTTCCTGTTCCTGACAAGTGATGCTTGTCATTCCAATCCACGCATTGATGCAAGACATCGTAGACATACACCTGTTGGATGAAATACATGGGTATTTGCTGGTTATTGGGAATGCTTCCCTCCACCTCTATGAATCGTTCGAGAAGGATGTGGGCTAGGGATTTATGCCACAAGTTTGACAACTTGGGCTGTGCATATTTATTCCTAGCACTTCCTGAACGAAGAAACAAGGTGTTTCTTATGAACTCTGATGGGCATAGTCTCTGTACTTATCGAAGAGAGACCGGGTCACCTTGCATGGTATCATCATCCATTGGACTAGCAGCAAAAATACCTAATCCCTCTTTGCCCAGCATCTCTCTTTGCACTTGTAAGATCGCCTGAGCCTCGGCATGATTTAGCTGGTTTGTTAAATCAGCCTCTTGAGGCACAAAAGCACCTTGTGGGCCCTCTTGGACTAGAGGTTGCTCTGGTTAGGGAGGATCTTGTGGGAGAATGTTCTCTAAGTTCTCTCCGTCCATGCTCATACTTAGCCTAAAAAATGACACCAAGATAAAATTTATTTGTAACCACAAATAATATTAAATATTTTAACAATATTAGACAATTAAATAATATTAACAAATAATATTTAAATATTTATTGTTGCATCATTTATCATGTTTTAAAATTGGACCATCATTTTTATTGCAACATTAAGTTATACAAATAATATTTAAACATTAATTATTGCATCATTTATCATATTTGACAATTGGATCATCATTTTTATCGCATCATTTACTTATACAAACAATATTTAAACATTACTTATCGCATCATTTATCATGTCACTGTAAATATAGAAACTGTTCAAACAATGGAGTGAATCCAAACTTGGATGATATATAAAACTAAAAATGTTACAAGTTCCATGATCGGTCACTCATGTTACATCTTGGTGTCTATGAAAGACTTAGTCATTGGCTGGTCTAAGTCCTTGGTTTGGACTAAGCTGTATACCACATCTTGGAGCAATGTCAAAAATCCCACAAAAATCTACAGTACTTGGATATCTACTCAGTTCGGTTGAATTTCCTTAAATCGCAAATTGTCGTAAATGCCCGATTAGAGCTTCTGCGGGCCCCATACTTGGCGATGGTGCACAAATGTCCAAGATTTTTAGGATGTGATGAGACATGGCATACACATCTTGTGCAACATCGAAAGGTGGGGGATTGGTGCAAAGGCACTCTAGAGCAACATGACAAATCCTAGCAATGGAGCTTCGCACAGTGTTGGGGCTATCACTAGGTAATGCGGGATAGTACTTTCTAGTGCTGCATGGGGTCATCATTCCCCAATCACAAATGCCCAGATACACCTCATCGGATGAGTCTGAGAAGTGTAGCATAATGTTTTGTGCATGCAAATCATTATGCAAGACATTGTGTTGGTGCATGTAATGAATAGTGCGAACTAGTGCACTTAAAATATCAAATACATGCTAATGGACCCGTGGAGCTCTAGCAGGCATTTCTACATCATCTTTGTGAAACACCAAAGATGGTCACTTTCCGTCATGTTCGAGGTAGGTTAGCCATCTTTCCAAATGATTTCCATTCCAAAATGGAAATAGTATCATTGGGCTATCATCATGGACTAGACCTATTGCTCGGATGATGCTCAGATGTAGAACATCACCCAAGCATGTGGCTTCTTCCAATGCATTGGCCTTCAATGCATCAACAGACATAGAAACCCTCAGCAACTTACATGCATAAATCTTCTCCCTTTCAAAGGGAGCAACAAGAATATTGCACATGTTGACTGTTCCTTTCGTGCCTGTGCCCACAGCTGCACTAGAGGCATGAATCGGATGTCTCATCGCTGAAGCAGTATGGGCTGCATGGGTCTTGGCACTTCTACATGATCACGCAAGCCATGTGATGTGTCTGGTGCTTGTGCAGGCAAGAATGAAGGAGATGGGAATGTATCTGCTTGTGCAAATAGATTGTGCATTTGTGGTGCAGGCGAAAATATGGGAGATGAAAATCGGTCTGTGCGTGCAGTAGGAGGCACAAAATATGTGGTGATATGTGATTGTGCATGTGGTGGGAGATGTGAAAAAGGAGGAGGAACTTCTAGGTATGAAAGATCTTGGAAAAAATGGATACATGGTTCGACATGTTGTGATGGATGCACTGGTGCATACGTGTGGCATGGCTGTAGTGGTGCTTGTAGCTGCGTTGGGCGGAATGCGAGATATGATTGGGGATGTGGGTGCATTGGTTCTTCTGGTTGTGTTGGATGTAATGCAGCATCTGACTGGGGGCATGGGTGCATTGATGCTTATGGTTGTGGCTGTGCTTGGGGATGTGGGTGCATTGATGGAAGGGAGGTTGAGGTAGCTCCTTTGCCTTTGTAACCTTGCGATGCATTCTTAATGTACGTGACCCTGGCATCTACAGCAGGACCCTCCCACTTTGTGTCACATGAGTTTATGTCTCGATCTATTTGATCGAGGCATCATCGGCCCTCCATCGCTAAGTGGTACAAATACTGGTCTATAGACTCTACTATGAAAACATCTGGAAATCGATCACACAAGGTCCTCCCTCCATGCTCTACCATTGTCCTCACCAAATTTTGTACACCACTTTCACCATTTTGGAAAGCTGTCTTAATGATGTCCTGATCGACATTCATTAAGAAGTGTACATTCTCATTTTTCAGCACCTTCCTCTGAGACTTTGTGAGATCAGGTTGTTGACACTTCCTCTTCTCACCTGCATGAGCCATCTCATATGCAGTAAGTTACAACACAGAATTCAAAAAAGAATTCAGTGCCAAGTGCAATAAGAAAATCAATGCAAGCAATCTAAGAAATGCAAGTAGTCTAAGAAATTACTTAGGTATAACCTCTCAACTCAAGCTCAAGCCTTGAATCATGTAACATACTATAGAAAATCAAAACACAAAAAATGACCTAGGTATAACCTAATCGTGGACTTCACCATCTAACACTAGGATTCAACTGCAACACACAACTATCAAGGGATAGTTGAGTTCCAAACTAAGTGTCTAAAAGCGCATTGCATGATTTCTAACTGAGGCTGCAACACACAACTATCCAAGGACAACGTCGCATGATATCTAACTTAGACTACAACTATCAAGGGATAGTTGAGTGCCAGACTAAGTACTTAAAAACATCTCTAAACTTATACTGTAACACACAACTCTCAAGGGAGAGATGAGTGCCAGAATAAGCATCTATGAAAACATCACTAAGCTTGGAGTGTAACACACAACTCTCTTAAGAGAGATGAGTGCCAGCCCAAGAGTTCCTACAAACAAACATTTTTATACAAATTGAGACTGCAACACACAACTCTCTTAAGAGAGATGAGTGCCAGTCTTAGGTAAAAGATAATTATTTATACTATAAATAAAATTGCAATACACGATAAAAAACACCTATTTCATTAATTTTGGACTTTTTGTGTTGTTTTTGGACGAAGCCCAAAAATCCTTCCCAAATGAAAACTTTACTTTGTGAAAATATCCTTCCCAAATCAAAATTTTACTTTCTAAAAACATTCTTCCCAAATCAAAAGTTCACTTTGTGGCACTATCATATTCACATTAAAATATTGTTTTTTCAATCTATACTTTTGCACCAACATGCAAGAATTTGAAATAATCCTATATTAGAAATTCTAGCTATATCTAAGTTATTTGTTAATTTAATTATTTTTAATATTTTTCCTTGATGTTTTTCCTTGACATGATAAATTTATAAATCCATGAAAGGAGACTTAAATATTTCATGAAAATAACATTGTCACTCGCAATATGCACAAAATTTTTAAAACTTTTAATAAATAGAAAAAAGACATGATGCCATAAGACCCAAGTTTTGTATTGAACCAAAGAGGTATAATAGCAATTATAGCTATTATTATATAATGATTACATTGAGAGACGTTGCTCTCAGCTAGAGTCTTTATATCCAAAATGATAAAGATTGAACATATGTTTACAATTTAAATTGTTGCTCTTAAAGAGCCTCAATTCATGCCATCTGCATAATTTGACTCGCCATTGTCTTATTGCTCAATGTCACGACAGTCCCTTGCCAGGTGCCATCTACATAATTTGACTCCCACTTGTCTTGCCAAGCCTTGCCCCTTGGATGCATTGACTTCCCATTGTCTTATTGCTCAATGCGATAGTCCCTTGCCAAGTGCCATCTGCATTAACTCCCTATTGTCTTGGCAAGCCTTGACCCTTGGGTGACATCCAGTGCAAAATACAGGTGCCATTTGCATTAACTCCCACAAGTTATCTTGCCAAGCCTTGCCCCTTGGGTGCATTGACTCCCCATTGTCTTATTGCTCAATGTGATAGTCCCTTGCTAGGTGCCATCTGCATTAACTCCCTATTGTCTTGGCAAGCCTTGACCCTTGGGTGACATCCACCAGTGCATATTTTGACTCTCATTTGACATAGGAGGTGATGACTCTGATTATAATTGTCTTGGATTGGCTTCTTGCCTAGTACCCAAATAAAATCCTTTAATGGACTTCAATACAAAGCTTTAATCATGGACATTCTTCATTTGCGTTGTCTCCTTCTATTTCCTCCATGGCGAGCATCCTTAAAAATTCGTGTATATGCAAAATAGTTTGCTGTGGTATTTTTATTTATCCTTCTACCTCATATCCCATGCGCTTCCTTGATTTCTTTGCCCTTGAATGCCAAGACATTATGATTGTCTCCGTCGAAACTTGAGAGACCGCTTCATCATTTGGGACCCACTCCTTCATTATACAATTAGTATACAATGTGTTGTTATCCATATTCTCCTTCCTACCCTTTGGCTCATACCATACTACTGTAAATGTTGTAGCTCTCCCTTGGTCATCTCTTTGCACATCAACTACTTTTGCAACCCAAAACTTCACATTCTCATATTCATCATCCGATGGCCAAACCACAACAAAACAATTAACCTCTATATCTACTTGTGGCATAAACTCTCTCTTCTTCGGTCCACAATATGGATGTGGGAGTAATGATACAAATTCATTTTCAAAGACTGGAGCTGGGCGCAAATCATTATGAACATTTGGCCAAAACATATTGCATTCTTCCTTGACATCCTTTGAGCCTCGCATTCTCTCAAGGTCCTTTATTAAATTTCGTGTCTTGTTAATTACAGTGGTAGTGTTTTCTCTCCAAGTAGGCTTCGAATCAGGATATCTCCGGAGCATTTCCTCTTTGTATGTAATAAATGCCTTTAATCCTTCTATTTCACAGTTAGACCTCTCATTGAATTCTTGTATAGGAGCCCATGTTGGATACCTTTCCTTGCTAGGAATTGAAGTTAAGAGACTGTAAGGTTCTTCAGGTTCCCATTTTGTATCATGAGAATACTGTTGCCTTGCATTACAGGTTTTTCATCTTTTAAAAAAAAATGAAAGTAGTGTGGATTGGTATGACCTATCAATGCATCACCACCCGTTTGCATGAAAGGTAGAATGAAGCTCTTTCAATCATACATTCTTTCGAGCCTCTCACATACTGTACTTTCCTTACAACCACCAACTTGCCTGCCACATCTTCTTACCAAGTCATCTATTGTCTCCACATCCTTGCATTTAAGCTCCCTTGAGACTGTGCTAAAAACCTGATCGATATCCTCATGTGTATGCCCAACATACAAAAATCCACATTCGACCTCATTGAAGATTGGATGAGCAACTAGCATGGAGCAAAATGCAAACATGAGTACATTCTTATTTTCTCGCCAACAATTATCAGCTTGTATTCTCAAAGTCGGTGGTAGGTGACCTTTTTCTGCATGTACATTGCGAATTGCCTTCATAATAGATGTTACAACTTGATTGCTATCATGTAGATGCAAGGAATCAATCCATATATCTGCAAAGAACTTAATTCCATGCACTAACACTCCACATAGATGTGTCTTTAGAAAGTGCTTTCCTTGTAATTTAGGTGGAGTGGCAACAAAATGAGGCAATGTTGTTGTATTCTGATCCATGCCATCTACAATAAGGCACATGTAGTCATCGGGATGCGAAATAGCTTGCTCCTTCCAAAATGCATATTTTTGTCTAGAATGTTGAATAAGGTCATGATGAGATTTTCGATTTTTTTTTTATAATTCCCTTTGATTTGGACATGTTGCACTCTCAATCGCTCACTTTTAATCATCACACAGACATTGCACTTTGACATTTTTTGCCTCCTTGGGATTTTAACATATCCAAAGTTCTTCTTCCAAAGAGTATACAAAGTATGAGAAGAAGCTACGGCATCCCCTCTTTGCCTTTGCTTTACTGCAATAGAGTCAAATACTTCGAGCTTTGTCAAGCCCATTGGAAGGTGCATTTCAAAGATCGCGTCACTGTTAGGGAGTTTGGTAGATATATGGGGTTGAGGTAAAGCATTTTCATGTATGAAGTCTTGCAAAATCACTGTTGCCCTGACAATTGAGATTCTTGATTTGGACCTTCCTTTATTACTGTGAATGCTAAATTTGTTGCCACCCTTTGCCTTGCTGACTAAATCCCAATATGTACCATGGGATAATCCAGTAATATTGCGATATGCCTTAGTGCAAATCCTTTTTCCATTTACGAGAGGTTTTACCTTTTGTCTTGAACTTGGCCTTTTATTGCCATTTTGAAGAAAGCAAGAGAGACTTGTGAAAAGGTATTCATTTCTTTCGCTTCCTCTTCTTTGCCACACATGTCCTCTACATTCCCTGATGTCTGCAAGATCAATGAAGCGCATACATCTTCGCTTGTAACATAGATATCCCAATTCATTTAACATGTTCTCCTCCTTCATTACTCTCTTCCTCTTTGGTTGCTTTTGTGGATCTGCCTAGATTCGCTTTCTCTTCATGCAAATGTATGACCATTTTTGTTCCTCGTGCACATTCTTATCTATATTTATGCACTTCTTCTCCTCACATTTGTTTGTAACCAAGCATCCATGATTGGTCGTTGCATCCTTGTCCATATCACAATCAAAGTTAAATATTGAATAATCCTTTGTTGATCTCATCCTCGTTTTTAACATACTCTTAGGACCATCCAATGAATTCAATATTCTACGAGAGTATTGAGAACCTTGAGACTCTTCCACTCCTGAGAGAACATCACTCATTGTCACCATCAGATATGCTCTCCATGGTCGATTACGCATTATACAACGTTCTTCCCGTAGTGATATGCACATCTGCAAAAAAACACGCCCTTAAGTATGTTATCTAACCAAGTATTACTTATCAGATGGGTGTGCCTCTTTGACAAAATTTCAATACCACCTAGGTTAAGGCATAGGAAAAGTATTGTGCCCATCGGATATGCTTTGCATGGTCGATCAAGCATTAAATACTATTTTTGCTCTAGTGTCATGCACATCCGTAAAAGAAACACGCTGCTAGGTGTGTTATCCGATCAAGTACTTATGCGATGGGAATGCCACTTTGCATGTAAGTCAATTCCACCTGGTTGAAGGTGTGTGTAAAGTATTCTACCCATCAGATATGCTTTGCATTGTGGATCAAGCATAAAACACCGTTTTTGCCTTAGTGTCATGCACAACCATGAAAAAACACGGTCCTAGGGTGTTATTCAAACAAGTACTTATCGGATAAGGGCTCCACTTTGCACACAAGTCTGTTTCAACTACGTTGAGGTGCGTGCAAAGTATTGTCACCATCGGATATGCTTTGTATGGTCGATCACGCCTTATACACCATTTTTTCTCTAGTGATATGCATATCCGTAAGAAAACATGCCTTTAGGTGTGTTATCTGACCAAGTACTTA
Source organism: Dipteris shenzhenensis (assembly GCF_047967505.1). Taxonomy (NCBI): domain Eukaryota; kingdom Viridiplantae; phylum Streptophyta; class Polypodiopsida; order Gleicheniales; family Dipteridaceae; genus Dipteris; species Dipteris shenzhenensis. The sequence goes on from NC_141609.1 coordinate 16,610,206, forward strand.
TCGGGTGGGTGTGCCTCTTTGAGAACATTTCAATACCACCTAGGTTGAGGCGTACAAAAAGTGTGGTGCCCATCGGATATCCTTTGCATGATCGATCGAGCAATAAATACTATTTTTGCTCTAGTGTCATGCACATCCGTAAAAAAACACGCTGCTAGGTATGTTATCTGATCAAGCACTTATGGGATGGGAGTGCCACTTTGCATGTAAGTCAATTCCACCTAGTTGAAGCTATGTGCAAAGGATTGTGCCCATCGGATATGCTTTGCATTGTCCATCAAGCATAAAATACCGTTTTTGCCTTAGTTTCATGCACAACCATGAAAAAACATGGTCCGAAGTGTGTTAATCAAACAAGTAATTATCGGATGGGGGCTCCAATTTGCACACAAGTCCGTTTCAACTAGGTTGAGATGTGTGCAAAGTATTGTCACCATTGGATATGCTCTGCATGGTCGATTATGCATTATACAACGTTTTTCCCGTAGTGATATACACATCCGCAAAAAAACATGCCCTTAGGTATGTTATCTGACCAAGTACTTATCAGATGGGTGTGCCTCTTTGAGAAAATTTTAATACCACCTAGGTTAAGGTGTAGGAAAAGTATTGTGCCCATCGGATATGCTTTGCATGGTCAATCGAGCATTAAATACCATTTTTGGCTTAGTGTCATGCACATCCGTAAAAAAACATGCTGCTAGGTGTGTTATCCAATCAAGTACTTATGAGATGGGAATGCCACTTTGCATGTAAGTCAATTCCACCTAGTTGAAGGTTTGTGCAAAGTATTGTGCCCATCGGATATGCTTTGCATTGTCGATCAAGCATAAAACACCGTTTTTGCCTTTGTGTCATGCACAACCATATAAAAACACGGCCGTAGGTGTGTTATTCAAATAAATACTTATCGGATGGGGGTTCCACTTCACACACAAGTCCATTTCAACTATGTTGAGGTGCGTGCAAAGTATTGTCACCATCGGATATGCTTTGCATGGTCGATCACACATTATACACCATTTTTTCCCTACTGATATGGACATCCGCAAAAAAACACGCCATTAGGTGTGTTATCTAACCAAGTACTTATCAGATGGGTGTGCCTCATTGAGAACATTTCAATACCACCTAGGTTGAGGTGTACGAAAAGTGTTGTGCCCATTGGATATCCTTTGCATGGTCGATCGAGCATTAAATACTATTTTTGCTCTAGTGTCATGCACATCCGTAAAAAAACACGCTGCTAGGTATGTTATCCGATCTCTGTCTCTCTCTCCCTCTCTCCTCTCTCTCTTTCTCTCACTCCCTACTCCTCTCATTTCGCATTCTCTCTCTCATTTCTATTCTCTCTCTCCCTTTGGCGATCACGACTGCCAAGAGCCCCTCTTCTCTCTCTTAATTTCTCTGTTTCCTCTCTCCTCTCTCCTCTCTCTTTCTCTCCCTCCCTATTCTCTCATTTCTCAAATTTACAAACTCAAATATAAATAAGAAACTAATTAAAATAGAACTCAAAAACTCAAATAAGAAACTAATTTAAAAAGAATTGTAATGCCTTCTCAAAGACCCCCTTCCTCAAAAACTTTAACAATAAACTAATTGAAAAAGAATTACAAGACGAATTTTAAGAAATAGAACTCAAAAACTTTAACAAGAAACTAATTGAAAAAGAATTGTAAGTAAAGAAAAAGAATTACAAGACGAATGAAAAAGAATGCAAGTACCTAGAAAAAGTGAAAAAAGTAAGGCTCTGCTTAACCTTTCTCTTCAGCTCTTGGTTGCTTCAATGAAATGAGGAGAGAGTGAGAATGAATGAATGGAAAAAAGAGTATATATAAGAAAAACTAGCCCACTCCTCCTACGCATAAATTTGAATTTTCAAAAAAGAGAGGGAAATTTGAATTCATTATAAATTTGAATTCAAATTTGTGTTCAACATTCTTCTCATACTTTCTTCTCGTACGTTCCTTTTGAATTCAAATTTGTGTTCAACATTCTTCTTGATACTTTCTTCTCATAAGTCCCTTTCATTCTTCTCGTAAGTCAAATCTTATTTGTCAAGTCCCTTTCATTCTTCTTGTAAGTCAAATCTTATTTGTCGCTCTTGCTCGTGATAGTAAGTCAAATATTATTTGTCACTCGTGCTTGTGATAGTAATCTTATTTGAGCAATGATCTTATTTGTTGCTCTTGCTCGTGATAGTAAGTCGAATCTTATTTGAGCAAGAATCTTATTTGTCACTCTTGCTCGTGATAGTTCTACTCTTAGTTGTAAGAGTTCAAATTTGTGTTCAACATTCTTCTTGATACTTTCTTCTAGTAAGTCCCTTTCATTCTTTTCCTAAGTCAAATCTTATTTGTCACTCTTTGTAAGAATTCGACCTCTCTCCCTCTACTCCCTTGTTTCTCTCTCCCTCACTCTCTCTCTCTCTCCCATACCTTTCCCCCTCACTCTCTCTCTCTCTCTCTCTTCTCTCTCCCTCCCTACTCTCTCTCTCACTCCCCTCCCTCCTCTACCCTCTCTCTCCTTTGGCTCCCTCCTCTCCTTTCCCTCTCTCTCTCTCCCTCTCTCTCTCCTCTCTTTCCTTCCGCTCCCCTCCCCCCCTCCCTCCCTCCCTCGACCCCGCCCTCCCCTCCTCCCCTCCCCTCCCCTCTCTCCGTCGCCAGAACCCCTCCCCCCTGCTGCCCCCCTCTCTCCCCCCCTCCCCTTCCCCCTGCCCCCCCCCTTCCCCCCGTCTAGGGGGTCTCGCGACCGTGGCTGCCAGCCCTCCCTCCCACCCCCTTCCCCCTCCACCCCCCATCCCCCCTTCCCCCCTTCCCCTTGGAGGGGGGCACCACCCCCCTCCCCCCTTCCCTCCCTCCACGGGGCTGGCGGTTGCGGCCGCCAGCCCCCCCTCCCCCCCCGCCAGCCCCCCACCCCCCTCCCACCCCCTTCCCCCTCAACCCCCCCATCCCCCCTTCCCCCTCTAGGGGGTCCGCCCCCCTCCCCCCCGCCCCCCTTCCCCTTTGAGAGGGGCGCCAGCCCCCCCTTCCTTCCCTCGCCAGCCCCCCGCCCCCCCTTCCCCCCCTCCACGGGGCTGGTGGCCGTGGCCGCTAGCCCCCCCCTCCCCCCTTCCCCCCTGCCCGCCAGCCCCCCACCCCTTCCCCCTCCACCCCCCCATCCCCCCTTCCCCCCCTCCAGGGGGACTGGCGGTCGCAACCGCTAGCCCGCCCCCCCCGCCCCCCTTCCCCTTGGAGGGGGCGCCACCCCCCTCCCCCCTTCCCCCCCTCGGCAGCCCCTCGCCCCCCCTCCCCCCCCCTGCCATCCCCCCGCCCCCTCCCACCCCCTTCCCCCTCCACCCCCCATCCCCCCTTCCCCCCCTCCAGGGGGTCTGGCGGTCGTGGCCGTCAACCCCCACTCCCCCTTCCCCCCTGCCACCCTTCCCTTTGTTGGCGGCCATGGCTGCCAGCCCCCCCCTTCCCCCCTGCCCCCCTTCCCCCCCTCCACGGCCACCCCCCTCCCCCCTTCCCCCCCCCTTGCTAGCCCCCCCCCCCTTCCCCCTTCCCCCCCTGCCACCTTTCCCCCCCCCCTGCCCGCCACCCCCTTCCCCCTCCACCCCCCCATCCCCCCTTCCCCCCCTTCAGGGGGTCTGGCGGCTGTGGCCGCTAGCCCCCACCCCCCCTTCCCCCTGCTGGCAGCCGTGGCCGCCAGCCCCGCCCCTTCCCCCCTGCCCCCCTTCCCTCCCTCCATGGCCAGCCCCCCCTCCCCCCTTCCCCACCCCCTACTAGCCCCGCCCCCTCCCCCCTTCCCCCCCCCTTTCCCCCCCCACCCCCCTTCCCCCCCTCCCTTCCCCTTCCCCCTCCACCCCCCCCCTCCCCCCTTCCCCCCCCCCCCCTTTCCCCCCCTGCCCCCCTTCCCCCCCTCTAGGGGGGGTGGCGACCGCGCCCCCCCCCTTCCCCTTCCCCCCCCAGGGGAGGCTACCCCAGCCCCCCCCTTTCCCCCCCGCCCCCTTCCCCCCTCCTTTCCCCCCTCCCCCCCCGACCCCGCCCCCGCCTCTCCCTCACCTCCTCCTCTCTTCCCTCCCGCCCCTCCATCCTCTCCTTCTCCTCCCCTCCTGGCAGGAACCTTTCTCTCTCTAGTTCCTCTCTCTTCAAATTTTTTTAAAAAAATTTAGATAAAGAATTAATCAAAAAAATTTGCAAGTACTTGGAAAAAGTTTGTTAAGTTTGCTCTTTCTTGCTTTCTTGCTCTTCCTTCCTTTCTTTCTTGATCGTCCTTGCTTTCTTGCTTCAATGAATGAAATGAGGGGAGAATGAATGAAGAAGGAAGACTATATATAAGAAAAATTAGGTTTTCCTCCTCCTCTCCTATTGGCTTTCCATTCCTCCCCTCTCTCCTATTGACTTTTCATTTATCCCCTCTCCCATTGGCTCCCATTACTCCCCCTCTCCCATTGGGACTCCATCCCTCATCCCAATCTTCCATTAGCCCTCCCCCCATCCATTTCTTCTTCCTCCCCCATTTCCACCATGTCCCATACTCCTCCCATTTCCCAAAATCTCATATTTCCCCATCTCACCCCCCTCTTTTTCATCCCCTATTAACTCCCCTCACTCATTTCACTCCCTTATTATCCTACTCCCCTATTACCTTCCCCTCTCCCATTCCATTCTTCCCTCCCCACTCTCACTTCCACTTCCCATTACTCACTTGCCATTTGAAAACTATTAATATATTATTATACTATTTTTTATACTTATTATCATACACCCCCATTACTTCCCTCTCCCATTCCACTCCTCCCTCCTCACTCCCACTTCCACTTCCCATTACTCACTTGCTATACACATTTGCAAACTATTAATATATTATTATATGATTTTTTATACTATTTACAAACTTACATGTGGGCAAAATCATAGGTGTCAAAGCAATCCTATTGTGGTCATACAACAACTGTGCTTTTATTCAAGGGCGTATTTATCCTCATCAACAAGCTTATTTATTCAAGGTATGAAGTGCATAATTTGTGCACTAGGTGTTTACTTTGTTGTATCAAAATTGTTTGCCACACACACACACATATACACATACCGAGAATTTTCTAATATTATCGCATCTACATTTCTCCGATGGGTGCAAAACTTTGTACATGCCTCAACCTATGTTGTATTGACTTGCATACAAAGTGGTGCACCCATCCCATAAGTACTTGTTCAGATAACACACCTCCAAACGTATTTTATGACGATTGTGCATAACACTAGGAACAAAATGGTGTATAATGTGAGATCGACTATGCAAAGCATATCCAATGGACACAAGACTTTGTACATTCCTCAACCTAGACAGTATTGACTTGTGTGCAAAGTGGCATCCCCATCCGATAAGTACTTTTTTGAAAAATACACCTACGATCGTGTTTTTTGACGGTTGTACATGACACCAAGTCAAAAAATGGTATTTAATACTCAATCTACCATATAAAGCATATCCAATGGGCACAATACTTTGCACATGCCTCAAAAGCGGTGGTATGGTATTCCATGCAAAGTGGAATGCCCATTCAATAAGTACTTTTTAGAATATCACACCTAAGACCATGTTTTTTATTGGTTGTTGTCCATGACACTAAGGCAAAAAGTTCGTTGATTTATGCTTAATCGACAATGCAATGCATATGCGATCATCACAATACTTTGCACACATCTCAACCTAGGTATTATTGACTTACATGCAAAGTGGCATGCCCATCCCATAAGTACTTAGTCGAATAACACGTCTAGGACCGCGTTTTTTGATGGTTGTGCATGACACTAAGAACAAAACAGTGTTTAATGCTTGTTCGACAATGCAAAGCATATGGGCACAATACTTTGCACACACCTTCAACTAGGTGGAATTGACTTACATGCAAAGTGGCACGCCCATCTCATAAGTGCTTGATCGGATAACATACCTAGCAGCGTGTTTTTTTACGGATGTGCATGACACTAGAGCAAAAATAGTATTTAATGCTCGATCGACCATGCAAACAATATCCGATGGGCACAACACTCTTCGTACACCTCAACCTAGGTGGTATTGAAATGTTCTCAAAGAGGCACACCCATTCGATAAGTACTTGCTCAGATAACACACCTAAGGGCGTGTTTTTTTGCAGATGTCCATATCACTAGGGAAAAAATGGTGTATAATGCGTGATCGACCATGCAAAGCATATCCGATGGTGACGATACTTTGCATGCACCTCAACGTAGATGAAATAGACATGCATACAAAGTGGAGCCCCCATCCGATAAGTACTTATTTGAATAACACGCCTACATTCGTGTTTTTATATGGTTGTGCATGACACAAAGGCAAAAATGGTGTTTTATGCTTGATCGACAATGCAAAGCATATCCGATGGGCACAATACTTTGCACACACCTTCAAATAGGTGGAATTGACTTACATGCAAAGTGGCATTCCCATTGCATAAGTACTTGATCGGATAACACACCTAACAGCGTGTTTTTTTACGGATGTGCATGACACTAAGGCAAAAATGGTATTTAATGCTCGATCGACCATGCAAAACATATCCGATGGGCACAATACTTTTCCTATACCTTAACCTAGGTGCTATTGAAATGTTCTCAAAGAGGCACACCCATTCAATAAGTACTTGGTCAGATAACATACCTAAGGGCATGTTTTTTTGCGGATGTGCATATCACTACGGGAAAAACGTTATATAATGCGTAATCGACGATGCAGAGCATATCTGATGGTGACAACACTTTTCACACATCTCAACCTAGTTGAAACGGACTTGTGTGCAAACTGGAGCCCCCATCCGATAAGTACTTGTTTGATTAACACACTTAGGACCATGTTTTTTCATGGTTGTGCATGACACTAAGGCAAAAACGGTGTTTTATGCTTGATCGACAATGTAAAACATATCCAATGGGCACAATACTTTGCACACACCTTCAACTAGGTGGAATTGACTTACATGCAAAGTGGCACACCCATCCCATAAGTGCTTGATTAGATAACATACCTAGCAGCGTGTTTTTTTTACAGATGTGCATGACACTAGAGCAAAAATAGTATTTAATGCTTGATCGACCATGCAAAGGATATCCGATGGGCACAACACTTTTCCTATACCACAAGCTAGGTGTTATTGGAATGTTCTCAAAGAGGCACACCCATCCGATAAGTACTTGGTGAGATAACACACCTAAGAGTGTGTTTTTTTACCGATGTGCATATCACTAGGGAATAAACGGTGTATAATGCGTGATCGATCATGCAAATCATATCCAATAATGACAATACTTTGCACGCACCTCAACGTAGTTGAAACGGACTTGTGTGCAAAGTGAAGCCCCCATCCGATAAGTACTTGTTTGAATAACACACCTAGGACCGTGTTTTTTCATGGTTGTGCATGACACTAAGGCAAAAACAGTGTTTTATGCTTGATCAACAATGCAAAGCATATCTGATGGGCACAATACTTTGCACACACCTTCAACTAGGTGGAATTGACTTACATGCAAAGTGGCATGCCCATCCCATAACTGCTTGATCGGATAACATTCCTAGCAGCGTGTTTTTTTACGGATGTGCATGACACTAGAGCAAAAATAGTATTTAATACTCGATCGACCATGCAAAGGATATCTGATGGGCACAACACTTTTTGTATGCCTCAACCTAGGTGGTATTGAAATGTTCTCAATGAGGCACACCCATCCGATAAGTACTTGGTCAGATAACACACCTAATAGCGTGTTTTTTTGTGGATGTCCATATCACTATCTTGTGTGAAGTTAGCCATGACTCCACAATCATATGTGACTCTCTTTGAATCGATGCATTCCATGCAAAAATATCGTCCATATGACCATAATACATTGTAATTTTTGTATTACAAAAGAGCATCATTAAAACAGTGAGGATGCATCTATTTTATAGCATATATTGCCACAAATAACTTAATTATCTCAAGAGGTAAGAAACTTACATGCATCATATATCCAGATCATAACTCTTGCTCGCACTCGTTTATTGTCTCTCCTTCGCGTTTGGCTTTACATAGAGCTAGTTGTAGCCAATCAAGTGACATGGGAGTGGGGAGAAGGGTGAGATCTCGTGGATATGGTTGCACTCGCTTGTGCATGACTCTCAATCTCATCCTTGCATTTATTCTTTCTGCATTGGCCGCTTCATATCTCTCAATCCAATTCTGCATCTCCTTGCTATTGAGGATACAAAACTTATTGAATTTATCCATTTTCTCTTTGCTCATCTTTCTTTCAATCCCTTTTCCTTGGGGAACCTTGCCACCGATCTGCTGATCACCATCCTTGTTATGCCAAGCCTACGGCATATCAGGATCTATGAATGCAAGAAACTCCATGATATATACTAATGAGTATTGCACAAGCCATCCCTCTGCCATGCTTGCTTCCAGTCTTGCTCTTTGCCTTACAAATCCCTTCAAAGTTTTCATAAACTGCTCGAGAAAAAACATCAACTGACTATGAACGATACCTGCAATGGCCACCTCATCAACTATGTGCACAAGCAAGTGCACTTGAGTTGTCATAATGCTTGAGGGAAAGTGCTTCTCAAGCAAGCATACAGCTTTGATGGAGTCCAACCTAGCCTTCTAGATGCTCGATATGGAGATCTCCTTTTGAGATATCCACCTATTTCATGTGCCCATGTAAGATTCATAATCAGTCTATAGATTATTCAACTTAAATTAACAAAAATGCAATCAATGTGAGTTGATAGTAAGCATACCTCACAATACCACTGATCTTGAATGTAGCATTTCTAACATCTTCTTGTAAGCACCCTTTCACTATAATTGGGAGGATGAACTATCCAAGTACAAAGAAGTCATGTCAATAATATAACATAATCATAATTACACTAACGCATTCTCAAGACTTTTACGATCTACTCATCCTCTACAAGTCATCTCTATATCATTGTTCCCCAC
>NC_141609.1:21974634-22109634 GCF_047967505.1 Dipteris shenzhenensis
ATTTGAATTTTAAAAAAAGAGAGGAAAATTTGAATTCATTCTTCTAGATAAATTTGAATTCAAATTTGTGTTCAACATTCTCCTTGATACTTTCTTCTCGTAAGTCCCTCTTCATTCTTCTCGTATGTCTCTTCTTATTTGTCGCTCTTGCTCGTGGTAGGCTCTTGTTTATCACTCTTGCTCGTGGGTCGTTCTACTCTTAGTTGTAAGAATTCGACCTCTCTCCCTCTACTCCTCTCCTCTTCTCTATGTAGTGGGCTCTCTCTCTCTCTAATGGAGCTCCTTCTCTAGTCGCATATCTCTCTCTCTCTAGTCGCATACCCTCCTCTCTCCCTCAAGTCTTCTCATCTCTCCTCTCTCTCTAGTCGCTTACCTTCCCCTCTCCCTAACGTCTTCTGATCTTTCCTCTCTCTCTACTAGTGTTTCCCTCTCCATCACATCTTCTCACCCCTCTCTCTATAGTCGTGTACCTTCCCTCTCCACTTCCACTCTAACTCCTCTCCACTCCCTTCCCTCTTCTCTCACGGGGGCTGCGGCCCCTAGGAGTCCTCTCTGTCTCTCTCTTCCTTCTCTCTCTCCTCCCCTCCCCTTCCCTCCTCGCTCTCACTCCTCTCCCTCCCTTACTCCTCTCACTCTCCTCTCATCCTTGGGGGCTGTGGCCGCCAGGGGCTTCTATCTCTCTCTCCTCTCCTCCCCTCACTTTCTCTCTCTCTCTCTCTCTCTCTCTCTCTCTCTCTCTCTCTCTCTCTCCTCCGCTCATTCCTCCTCACTTCTCTTTCTCTCTCCCTCCCCTCAGTCTCTCTCTCTCTCCTCTCCCTTTCCTCACTCCTCTCACCCTGGGGGTCGCAGTCGTGAGGACCTATCTCTCTCTCTATCTCTCTCTCTCTCTCTCTCTCTCTCTCTCCCTCCCTCCCCTCCCTCCCCTCACTCCTCTCTCTCTCTCCCCTCCCTCTCTATGCCACCTCCCCCTTCTTTCTCTCTCTCTCCCTCCTCTCCCTCCCCTCATTCTCTCTCTCTCCTCTCACCCTGGGGGCCGCAGCTCGCCAGGACCCCCCCCTCTCTCTCTCTCTCTCTCTCTTCCTCTCTCTCTCTCTCTCTCTCTCTCCCCCCTCCCTCTCTACGCCGCCTTCCCCTTCTTTCTCTCTCCCTCCTCTCCCTCCCCTCATTCTCTCTCTCTTCTCTCCCTTTCCTCACTCCTCTCACCCTGGGGGCCGTGACCGCCAGGACCCCCCCCTCTCTCTCTCTCTCTCTCTCTCTCTCTCTCTCTCTCTCCCTCCCTCCCTCCCCTCCCTCCCCTTCCTCTCCTCACTCCTCTCTCTCTCTCCCCTCCCTCTCTACGCTGCCTCCCCCTTCTTTCTCTCTCCCTCCCCTCATTCTCTCTCTCTCCTCTCCCTTTCCTCACTCCTCTCACCCTCGGGGCCGCGGCCGCCAGGACCCCCCCCCTCTCTCTCTCTCTCTCTCTCTCTCTCTCTCTCTCTCTCTCCTTCCCTCCCCTCCCTCCCCTCACTCCTCTCTCTCTCTCCCCTCCCTCTCTATGCCGCCTCCCCCTTCTTTCTCTCTCCCTCCTCTCCCTCCTCTCATTCTCTCTCTCCTCTCCCTTTCCTCACTCCTCTCACCCTGTGGGTTGTGGTCGCCAGGACCCCCCCCTCTCTCTCTCTCTCTCTCGCTCTCTCTCTCTCTCCCTCCCCTCCCTCCCCCCCTCCCTTGCTCCCCCTACCCCGCCTCCCCCTACCCCCGCTCCCCCCTCCTGCCTCCCTACCCCTGCTCCCCCCTCCCGCCCCCTACCCCCTACCCCCGCTCCCTCCTCTCACCTCCCTACCCCTGCTCCCCCCTCCTGCTCCCCTCGCTCCCCCCTCCCTACCCCCGCTCCCCCTTCCCACCTCCCTACCCCCGCTCCCCCCTCCCTACCCCCGCTCCCCCCTCCCCTACCCTCCCGTTACTCCCCTACCCTCCCGCTGCTCCCGCTCCCCTACCCTCTTGCCTCCCTACCCCCACTCCCCCCTCCCGCCTCCCTACCCCCGCTCCCCCCTCCCGCTCCCCCCTACCCTACCCTCCCACTGCTCCCCTACCCTCCCGCCTCCCCCTACCTCCCGCTCCCCCCTCTCGCCTCCCTACCCCCGCTCCCCCCTCCCTACCTCTGCTCCCCTCTCGCGCCTCCCTACCCCCGCTCCCCCCTCCCTACCCCTGCTCCCCCCTCCCGCCTCCCTACCCCCGCTCCCCCCTCCTGCCCCCTCCATCCCCCCTCTCTCTCCTCCCTCCTCTCCCCCCTCTCTCTCCTCCCCCCTCCCACTGCCTCCCCCTACCACCTCCCCCTCCCGTCGCCTCCCCTCTCCATCCCCCCTCTACCACCGCCTCCCCCTCCCGCCGCCTCCCCCTACCGCCTCCCCCTCCCGCCGCCGCCTCCTTTCCTCCCGCTCTCTCCCCCCTCCACCCCTCCATCCCCCCACCTCCCTCTCGAAGCTCTCTCTCTCATACCCCCCTCTCTCTCTCCTCCCTCCCTTCTTTCCTCCCTCTCTCTCCCCCCTCCACTTCCCTTTTCCTCCTGGAGGCCGCGGCCCCCAAGGCTCCTCTCCTTCTCTCTAAATTCTCTAGTTCCTCGCACCTCTCTCTCATAACCCCCTCTCTCTCTCCTCCCTCCCTCCTTTCCTCCCTCTCTCTCCCCCCTCCACTTCCCTCTTCCTCCTGGAGGCCGCGGCCCCCAAGGCTCCTCTCCTTCTCTCTAAACTTTCTCTCTCTCTCTAGTTCCTCTCTCTCTTTCTTTCTTTCTCTCTCTTCAAATTAAAAAAAAAACAAATCTACAAAACTTAGATAAAGAATTAATCAAAAAAATTTACAAGTACCTGGAAAAAGTTTGTAATTTTGCTCTTTCTTGCTTTCTTACTCTTCCTTCCTTGCTTTCTTGCTCGTCCTTGCTTTCTTGCTTCAATGAATGAAATGAGGGGAGAATGAATGAAGAAGGAAGACTATATATAAGAAAAACTAGGTTTTCCTCCTCCTCTCCTATTGGCTTTCCATTCTTCCCCTCTCTCCTATTGGCTTTCCATTCCTCCCCTCTCCCATCGGCTCCCATTACTCCCCCTCTCCCATTGGACCCCCATCCCTCATCCCAATCTTCCATTGCCCTCCCCCCATCCATTTCTTCTTCCTCCTCCATTGCCACCACTCCCATCCCACATTTCCACCACGTCCCATACTCCTTCCATTTCCCCATCCCACCCTTCCATTTCCCAAAATGCCATATTTCCCCATCTCACCCTCCTCTTTTTCATCCCCTATTAACTCCCCTCACTCATTTCACTCCCTTATTATCCTACTCCCCTATTACCTCCCCCTCTCCCATTCCATTCCTCCCTCCCCACTCTCACTTCCACTTCCCATTACTCACTTGCCATTTGCAAACTATTAATATATTATTATACTATTTTTAATACTTATTATCATACACCCCTACTACCTCCCCTCTCCCATTCCACTCCTCCCTCCTCACTCCCACTTCCACTTCCCATTACTCACTTGCTATACACATTTGCAAACTATTAATATATTATTATACGATTTTTTATACTATTTGCAAACTTACATGTGGGCAAAATCACAGGTGTCAAAGCGATCCTATCGTGGTCATACAACAACTGTGCTTTTATTCAAGGGCGTATTTACAAGGGCGTATTTATCCTCATCAACAAGCTTATTTCAGCTTTTATTTTGACACAATACTCAAGGTATGAAGTGCATGATTTGTGCACTAGGTGTTTACTTTGTTGTATCAAAATTGTTTGCCACACACACACACATATACACATACTGAGAATTTGCTAATATTATCGCATCTACATTTCTCCGATGGGCACAAAACTTTGTACACGCCTCAACCTAGGTTGTATTGACTTGCATACAAAGTGGTGCACCCATCCCATAAGTACTTGTTCGGATAACACACCTACAAACGTATTTTATGACGATTGTGCATAACACTAGGAACAAAATGGTGTATAATGTGCGATCGACTATGCAAAGCATATCCAATGGACACAAGACTTTGCATGTTCCTCAACCTAGGCAGTATTGACTTGTGTGCAAAGTGGCATCCCCATCCGATAAGTACTTGTTTGAAAAACACACCTAGGATCGTGTTTTTTGACAGTTCTACATGACACCAAGGCAAAAACGGTATTTAATACTCAATCTACCATGCAAAGCATATCCGATGGGCACAATACTTTGCACATGCCTCAAAAGCGGTGGTATGGTGTTCCATGCAAAGTGGAACGCCCATTCAAACAGTGTATAATGTGTGATCCCCCATGCAAAGAATAACCGATAGACACAATACTATGCACGCACATCAACTAGTTGAAATTGAGTTTCTTGCAAAGTGGCTCCCCCATCCGACAAGTACTTTTTTGAATATCACACCTAGGACCACACAATACTTTGCACACATCTCAACCTAGGTGTTATTGACTTACATGCAAAGTGACATGCCCATCCCATAAGTACTTAGTCGAATAACACATCTAGGACCGCATTTTTTGACGGTTGTGCATGACACTAAGGTCAAAACGGTGTTTAATGCTTGATTGACAATGCAAAGCATATCCGATGGGCACAATACTTTGCATGAGCCTCAACAATTGTGGTATTGCATTGCATGCAAAGTGATACACCCATTCGATAAGCAGTTGGTCGGATAACACACCTAAAAGCGTGTTTTTTTATGGTTATGCATGACATTGAGGCACAAATGGAGTTTAATACGTGATATACCATGCAAAGTACATCCGATGGGCACAATACTTTGCACCCACCTCAACCTAGGTGTTATTGAGTTGCATGAAAAGTGGTGTGTCGGTCAGATAAGTACTTGATCCGATAGCACACCTAGGACCGTGTTTTTTTACGAATGTGCTTAACACTAAGGCAAAAATGGTATTTAATGCTCAATCGACCATGCAATGCATATCCGATCGGCACAATACTTTACTTGCACCTCAACCTAGGTGGTATTGACTTGTTTGAAAAAAGGCACACCCATCAAATAAGTTCTTGGTTGGATAACAGACCTAAGGGCGTGTTTTTTTACGGATGTGCATATCATTAGGGGAAAAACGGTGTATAATGCATGATCGACCATGCAAAGCATATCCAATGGTAAAATACTTTTTATGCACCTCAAACTAGTTTAATTGACTTAGGTGCAAAGTGGAGCCCCCATCCGATAAGTACTTGTTTGAATAACACACCTAGGACCGTGTTTTTTTATGGTTGTGCACTACACTAAGGCAAAAACGGTGTTTTATGCTTGATCGCCAATGCAAAGCATATCCAATGGGCATAATACTTTGCACACACCTTAAAATAGGTGAAATTGGCTTACATGCAAAGTGGAGTGCCCATCCCATAAGTACTTGATCGAATAACATACCTAGCAGCGTGTTTTTTTACGGATGTGCACGACACGAGCAAAAATAGTATTTAATGCTTGATCGACCATACAAGGGATATCCAATGGGCACAATACTTTTCCTATGCCTCAACCTAGGTGGTATTGAAATTTTCTCAAAGAGGTACACCCATCCGATTACTACTTGGTCAGATAACATACCTAAGGACGTGTTTTTTTGCGGATGTGCATATCACTACAATAAAAACGGTGGATAATGCATGATCGACCATGGAAAGCATATCCGATGGTCATAATACTTTGCATGCACCTCAACCTAGTTGAAACGGACTTCTATACAAAGTGGAGCGCCCATCCCATAAGTACTTGATCCAATAACATACCTAGCAGCATGTTTTTTTACGGATGTGCATGACACTAAGGCAAAAACAGTGTTTTATGCTTGATCGACAATGCAAAGCATATCCGATGGGCATCATACTTTTCACACACCTTGAACTAGGTGAAATTGACTTACATGCAAAGTGGGGTGCCCATCCCATAAGTACTTGATCGAATAACATACCTAGCAGCATGTTTTTTTACTGATGTGCATGACACTAGAGAAAAAATGTTATTTAATGCTCGATCGACCATGCAAAGGATATCCGATGGGCACAATACTTTTCCTAAACCTCAACCTAGGTGGTATTAAAATGTTATCAAAGAGGCACACCCATCCGATAAGTACTTGGTCAGATAACATACCTAAGGGCATGTTATTTTCGGATGTGCATATCACTACGGGAAAAACGGTGGATAATGTGTGATTGACCATGCAAAGCATATCCAATGGTCACAATAATTTGCACGCACCTCAAACTAGTTGAAACAAACTTGTGTGCAAAGTGGAGCCCCCATCCGATAAGTACTTGTTTGAATAACACACCTAGGACCGTGTTTTTTTATGGTTGTGCATGACACTAAGGCAAAAACAGTGTTTTATGCTTGATCGACAATGCAAAGCATATTTGATGGGCATAACAATTTCCACACACCTTAAAATAGGTGGAATTGACTTACATGAAAAGTGGCATTCCCATCCCATAAGTACTTGATCGGATAACACACCTAGCAACGTGTTTTTTTACGGATGTCATGATGCTAAGGCAAAAATGGTATTTAATGCTCGATCGACCATGCAAAGGATATCCGATGGGCACAATACTTTTCCTATCCCTTAACCTAGGTGGTATTGACATGTTTTCAAAGAGGCACACCCATCCGATAAGTAACTGGTCAGATAACATATCTAAGGGCATGTTTTTTTGTGGATGTGCATATCACTACGGGAAAAACATTGTATAATGCATGATCGACCATGCAAAGCATATCCGATGGTCACAATACTTTGCACGCACCTCAACCTAGTTGAAATGGACTTGTGTGCAAAGTGGAGCCCCCATCTGATAAGTACTTGTTTGAATAACACACCTAGGACCGTGTTTTTTTATGGTTGTACATGACACTACGGCAAAAGCAGTGTTTTATGCTTGATTGACAATGCAAAGCATATCCGACGGGAACAATACTTTTCATACACCTTCAACTAGGTGGAATTGACTTACATGCAAAGTGGCATGCCCATCCCATAAGTACTTGATCGGATAATATACCTAGCAGTGTGTTTTTTTACAGATGTGCATAACAATAGCAAAAATAGTATTTAATACTCGATCGACCATGAAAAGGATATCGGATGGGCACAATACTTTTCTATGCCTCAACCTAGGTGGTATTGAAATGTTCTCAAAGAGGCACACCCACTCGATAAGTACTTGGTCAGATAACATACCTAAGGGCGTGTTTTTTGCAGATGTGCATATCACTACTGGAAAAACGATGGATAATGTGTGATCGACCATGCAAAGCATATCTGATGGTCACAATACTTTGTACAAACCTCAAACTAGTTGAAACAGACTTGCGTGCAAAGTGGAGCCCCCATCTGAGAAGTACTTGTTTGAATAACACACCTAGGACCGTGTTTTTTTATGGTTGTGCATGACACTAAGGCAAAAACGGTATTTTATGCTTGATCGACAATGCAAAGCATATCCGATGGGTACAATACTTTGCACACACCTTGAACTAGGTGGAATTAACTTATATGCAAAGTGGCATGCCCATCCCATAAGTACTTGATCAGATAACATACCTAGCAAAGTGTGTTTTTACGGATGTGCATGACACCAAGGCAAAAATGGTATTTAATGTTCGATCGACCATGCAAACCATATCCGATGGGCACACTACTTTTTCTACACCTCAACCTAGGTGGTATTGACATGTTTTCAAATGGGCACACCCATCTGATAAGTACTTGGTCAGATAGCACACCTAAGGGTGTGTTTTTTTACGGATGTGCATATGACTAGGGGAAAAACGGTGTATAATGCGTGATCGACCATGCAAAACATATCCAATGGTCACAATACTTTGCACGCACCTCAACGTAGTTGAAATAGACTTGAATGCAAAGTGGAGCCCCCATCCGATAAGTACTTGTTTGAATAACACATCTAGGACTGTGTTTTTTAATGGTTGTGCATTACACTAGAGCAAAAAAGGTGTTTTATACTTGATCGACAATGCAAAGCATATCCGATGGGCATAACACTTTGCACACACCTTAAAATAGGTGGAATTGAATTACATGAAAAGTGGCGTGCCCATCCCATAAGTTAATCGGATAACATACCTAGCAACATGTTTTTTTACGGATGTGCATTACACTAAGGCAAAAATGGTATTTAATGCTCGATCGACCATGCAAAACATATCCGATGGGCACAATACTTTTCCTATGCCTTAACCTAGGTGGTATTGACATGTTTTCAAAGAGGCACACCCATCTGATAAGTACTTGGTCAGATAACACACCTAAGGGCGTGTTTTTTTACAGATGTGCATATCACTATAGGAAAAACGGTGTATAATGCATGATCGACCATGCAAAGCATATCTGATGGTCACAATACTTTGAACACACCTCAATCTAGTTGAAATAGACTTGCGTACAAAGTGGATCCCCGATCCAATAAGTACTTGTTTGAATCACACACCTAGGACCGTGTTTTTTTATGGTTGTTCATTACACTAAGGCAAAAACGGTGTTTTATGCTTGATAGACAATGCAAAGCATATCCGATGGGCATAACACTTTGCACACACCTTAAACTAGGTGGAATTGACTTTTATGCAAAGTGGCATTCCCATCCCATAAGTACTTGCGTGTTCTTTCTGGATGTGCATGACACTAAGGCAAAAATGGTAATTAATGCTCGATCGACCATGCAAAGCATATCCGATGGGCACAATACTTTTCCTAAGCCTCACGATAGGTGGTATTGACATGTTTTCAAAGAGGCACACCCATCCGATAAGTACTTGGTCAGATAACATACCTAAGGGCATGCTTTTTTGCAGATGTGCATATCACTATAGGAAAAACGTTGTATAATGCGTGATCGACCATGCAAAGCATATCCAATGGTCACAATACTTTTCACACACCTCAATCTAGTTGAAACATACTTGCGTGCAAATTGTAGCCCCATTCGATAAGTACTTCTTTAAATAACACACCTAGGACCGTGTTTTTTTATGGTTGTGCATTACACTAAGGCAAAAACAGTGTTTTATGCTTGATCGACAATGCAAAGCATATCCGATGGGCATAACACTTTGCACACACCTTAAACTAGGTGGAATGGACTTACATGCAAAGTGGCCCACCCATCCCATAAGTACTTGATCGGATAACATACCTAGCAGCGTGTTTTTTTTACAGATGTGCATGACACTAAGGCAAAAATGGTATTTAATGCTCGATCGACTATGCAAAGCATATCAAATGGGTACAATGACTTTCCTACACCTCAACCTAGGTGGTATTGATATGTTTTCAAAGAGGCACACCCATCTGATAAGTACTTGGTCAGATAACATAGCTAAGGGCATGTTTTTTTGCGGATGTGCATATCACTACAGGAAAAGCGTTGTATAATGCGTGATCGACCATGCAAAGCATATCCGATGGTCACAATACTTTGCACGCACCTTAACCTAGTTGAAATGGACTTGCATGCAAAGTGGAGCCCCCATCCGATAAGTACTTGTTTGAATAACACACCTAGGACGTGTTTTTTTATGGTTGTGCATGACACTAAGGCAAAAACGGTGTTTTATGCTTAATCAACAATGCAAAGCATATCCGATGGGCACAATACTTTGCATACACCTTTAACTAGGTGTAATTGACTTACATGCAAAGTGGCATTCCCATCCCATAAGTACTTGATTGGATAACATACCTAGCAACGCGTTTTTTTACGGATGTGCATGACACGAGCAAAAATAGTATTTAATGCTCGATCAACCATGCAAAGGATATCCAATGGGCACAATACTTTTCCTACGCCTCAACCTAGGTGGTATTGAAATGTTCTCAAAGAGGCACACCCATCCAATAAGTACTTGGTCAGATAAATACCTAAGGGCGTGTTTTTTTGCGGATGTGCATATCACTACAGGAAAATGGTGGATAATGCGTGATCGACCATGCAAAGCATATCCGATGGTCACAATACTTTGCATGCACCTCAACCTAGTTGAAATGGACTTGCGTGCAAATTGGAGCCCCCATCCGATAAGTACTTGTTTGAATAACACACCTAGGACCGTGTTTTTTATGGTTGTGTATGACACTGAGGCACAAACGGTGTTTAATGCGTGATATACCATGCAAAGCATAGCCGATGGGCACATTACTTTGCACGCACCTCAACGTAGGTGTTATTGAGTTGCATGCAAAGTGGCGTGTCCATCTGATGAGTACTTAATCGGATAACTTCTCCCACCAATAAATTAAGTACTAATTAAAAATTATAATAAATGAGTAGATTATTAAAAAGAGACTAATATTTATGTAATTGTTGCTACTGTAGCAGCTTGCTTGCAAAGGACTCTCACAAAGGAGATGGCTATAGATTTTGTTCCAGGGATGGATGTGATTTTATGTAGCAAAAGAGAAGTAGTTGCATTTGCTACAATCCATGATAGTGATCCCAATTCAATTTGCCACTTTCGAAGACTTGGCAAAGATAAGGTGGCATTTACTGTATCAAAGATTCTTAGTGCACGTTGAGCTAAAGTATAAATGTGGAGATATGGAAACACTTGGAGACGTTATGCCCTACAATACATTCAACAAATCATTTATAGCATGGGACAAAGATGAGACTTATGCAACAAACATTATCAAGAATACAAAGTGCACCACCTTGGATTTTACTATAGGGGACATTTTACAAATGAGATCATTTGGAAATAAGACTGTAGCAGAAGGTGAACTATTGGGATTTGAACAAGTGGAGTAATGGTCATTTGCACAGATGAGGGTTCTAAAAGTCACTGATGATGGTATGGTTGATAACATAACATCCTTATGTGATCCCTACTATGAGGTAGGCAAGAATATGAGATGGAGCATGCAATTTTTAAACATGAGAAAGAGGCACGTGGTTTTCAATGATAAAGACAAGGTATACTAAAATATCAAAGGACCTAAAAAGCATGCCCATGTGCTAGGCTCTATCACTTCAAATGTGGATGATTTCAATGTACTCAATTATAGAAGTGACATCTAATCTAGAGTGGATGAGTTCATTGGTTCCGAGAAACAAAATGATTTTAGAAGCGAAGCCTTATCTGGGGTGGATGAATTCTTGCACAGTGAGAAGGGCAAAGGTTTCAATAGCGATGTCTTGTCAAGTGTGGATGAGTTCATGCATATTAACAAACCTGGTGTCAATCAAGCTTGTGGATTTGTGAAAGCCATGCAAGATGTCCAGATGAGCGATGTTTTCTCAGCAGTGGAAGAGTTTCAAGGTTCTCAATACTCTCATAGAATATTAAATTCTTTGAATGGTCCTAAGAGTATGTTAAAAATGAGGATGAGATCAACAGAGGATTATACAGTACTTAATTTTGATTGTGATATGGCCAAGGATGCAACGACCAATCATGGATGCTTGGTTACAAACAAATGTGAGGAGAAGAAGTGCATAAATACAGATAACAATGTGCATGAGGAACGAAAACGGTCATGCATATGCAAGAAGAGAAAGCGAATCCAGGCAGATCCACAAAAGCAACCAAAGAGGAAGAGAGTAATGGAGTAGAAAATGTTAAATGCATTGGGATATCTATGTTGCAAGCGAAGATGTATGCGCTTCATTGATCTTGCAGACATCAGGGAATGTAGAGGACACGTGTGGCAAAGAAGAGGTCTCTCTTGCTTTCTTCAGAATGGCAATCAAAGGCTAAGTTCAAGACAAAAGGTAAAACCTCTCGTAAATGGAAAAAAGATTTGCAATAAGGCATATCGCAATATTACTGGGTTATCCCATGGTACATATTGGGATTTAGTCACCAAGGCAAAGGGCGGCAACAAATTCAGCATTCACGGTAATAGAGGAAGGTCCAAATCAAGAATCTCAACTGTCAAGGCAGCATCAATTTTGCAAGACTTCATACATGAAAATGCTTTACCTCAACCCCATATATCTACCAAACTCCCTAACGGTGATGCGATCACTGAAATGCACCTTCCAATGGGCTTGATAAAGCTCAAAGTATTTGACTCTATTGCAAAAAAGCAAAGGCAAAGAGGGGATGATGTAGCTTCTTCTCATACTTTGTATACTCTTTGGAAGAAGAACTTTACTTATGTTAAAATCCCAAGGAGGCAAAAAATGTCAAAGTGCAATGTCTGTGATGATTTAAAGTGAGCGATTGAGAGTGCAACATGTCCAAATCAAAGGGAATTATACAAAAAAAACCGAAAATCTCATCATGACCTTATTTGACATTCCAGACAAAAATATGCATTTTGGAAGGAGCAAACTATTTCGCATCTTGATGACTACATGTGCCTTATTGTAGATGGCATGGATCAGAATACAACAACATTGCCTCATTTTGTTGCCACTCCACCTAAATTACAAGGAAAGAACTTTCTAAATACACATATATGTGGAGTGTTAGTGCATGGAATTAAGTTCTTTGTAGATATATGGATTGATTCCTTGCATCTACATGATAGCAATCAAGTTGTAACATCTATTATGAAGGCAATTCGCAATGTACATGCTGAAAAAGGTCGCCTACCACTGACTTTGAGAATACAAGCTGATAATTACTGGTGAGAAAATAATAATTACTCATGTTTGCATTCTGCTCCATGCTAGTTGCTCATCGGATCTTCAATGAGGTCGAATGTGGATTTTTGTATGTTTGGCATACACATGAGGATATCGATTAGGTTTTTAGCACAGTCTCAAGAGAGCTTAAATGCAAGGATGTGGAGACAATAGATGACTTGGTAAGAAGATGTGGCAGGCAAGTTGGTGGTCGTAAGGAAAGTATAGTATGTGAGAGGCTCGAAAGAATGTATGATTGGAAGAGCTTCATTCTACCTTTCATACAAACGGGTGGTGATGCATTGACAGGTCATACCAATCCACACTACTTTCATTTTTTTTTAAAAGATGAAAAACCTATAATGCAATGGCAATAGTATTCTCATGATACAAAATGGGAACCTGAAGAACCTTACAGTCTCTTAACTTCAATTCCCAGCAAGGAAAGGTATCCAATATGGGCTCCTATACAAGAATTCAATGAGAGGTCTAACTGTAAAATAGAAGGATTAACAACATTTATTACATACAAAGAGGAAATGCTCCGGAGATATCCTGATTCGAAGCCTACTTGGAGAGAACACACTACCACTATAATTAACAAGAGACGAAAATTAATAAAGGACCTTTGCAGAATGCGAGGCTCGAAGGATGTCAAGGAAGAATGCAATATATTTTGGCCAAATGTTCATAACGATTTGCGCCCAACTCCAGTCTTTGAAAATGAATTTGTATCATTACTCCCACGTCCCTATTGTGGACCGAAGAAGAGAGAGTTTATGCCACAAGTAGATATAGAGGTCGATTGTTTTATTGTGGTTCGGCCATCGGATGATGAATATGAGAATGTGAAGTTTTGGGTTGCAAAAGTAGTTGATGTGCAAAGAGACGATCAAGGGAGAGCTACAACATTTATAGTGGTATGGTATGAGCCAAAGGGCAGGAAGGAGAATATGGATAACAACACATTGTATACTAATTGTATAATGAAGGAGTGGGTCCCAAATGATGAAGCAGTCTCACAAGTTTCGACGGAAACAATCATAGTGTCTTGGCATTCAAGGGCAAAGAAATCAAAGAAGCGCATGGGATATGAGGTAGAAGGAGAAATAAAAATACCACAGCAAAGTATTTTGCATATACACGAATTTTTAAGGATGCTCACCATGGAGGAAGTAGAAGAAGATAGCACAAATGAAGAATGTCCATGATTAAAGCTTTGTATTGAAGTCCATTGAAGGATTTTATTTGGGTACTAGGCAAGAAGCCAATTGACAACTATAATCATATATTATTAGACTAGAAGGTGCAACTATACTGAGTCATCACCTCGTATGTCAAATGAGAGTCAAAATATGCACTGGATGTCACCCAAGTGTCAAGGCTTGGCAAGACAATAGGGAGTTAATGCAGATGGCACCTGGCAAGGGACTGTCACATTGAGCAATAAGACAATAGGGAGTCAATGTACACAAGGGGCAAGGCTTGACAAGACAAGTGGGAGTTAGTGCGAATGGCACCTGGTAATGGACTGTCACATTGAGCAATAAGACAATGGGGAGTCAAATTATGCAGATGGCACGAATTGAGGCTCTTTAAGAGCAACAATTTAAATTGTAAACATATGTTCAATCTATATCATTTTATACAAAGACTCCAACTGAGAGCAACGTCTCTCAATGTAAACATATAATGATAGCTGTAATTACTATTATAATTCTTTGGTTCAAATATAATGATAGCTGTAATTACTATTATAATTCTTTGGTTCAATACAAAACTTGGGTCTTGTGGCATCATGTCTTTTTTCTAATTATTAAAAGTTTTAAAAATTTTGTGCATATTGTGAGTGACAATGTTATTTACATGAAATATTTAAGTCTCCTTTCATGGATTTATAAATTTATCACGTCAAGGAAAAATATTAAAAATAATTAAATTAACAAATAACTTAGGTATAGCTAGAATTTCTAAAATAGGATTATTTCAAATTCTTGCATGTTAGTGCAAAAGTATAGATTGAAAAAATAAGATTTTTATGTGAATATGATAGTGCCACAAAGTTAACTTTTGATTTGGGAAGAATATTTTCAGAAAGTAAAATTTTGATTTGGGAAGGATATTTTCACAAAGTAAACTTTTCATTTGAGAAGGATTTTTGGGCTTCATCCAAAAACAACAGAAAAAGTGCAAAATTAATGAAATAGGTGTTCCGTGTGCAATTTGAGTGTGTTGGTGGGATTCATCCACATAAGTATTTTCCAGAGCAAGCTCTACACTGGGTTCATGAGGAGGGCGACAGTTTTGCTTATGTTGCAAAAGAATCCTCTAGGGTGGCTATGTGATTGTTCATTAGGTCCTAATTGCTGGCAGCTCTCTTCTCGTGGATTGTAAGAAAGCACTAGTGTTGGCCGAGTGGGATAAGAAGGGCATTTCAGTAAGGCAACAATCAGATTGAAGGAGGCAACTTACTCGCTAGCAATTCTGCAGTGATTTTCGTGAAAAAGATATGGTTCTTTGCAATCGGGATATACACATACATTGATCTCATGAAAATGAAAAGTTTTCGGGTTATAAGGAGTACTGTTCTATGAGTCCACAACAACATACATTTGAAAGATGGACCATATATGGTGATCTGTGTGAAATGGCTCATTTACTAAATACAGGTAGTGCAGAAGTTTGATTTATCTACAAGATAAGCTTTGTCCTAAGGCTTCAATCCGTGAAGATAATCTCAAAGCAGTTCATGTAAAAGTCCAAGGACCCATTCAAGCTCATTGGCATCCAGTTCATCATTGGCAAGCAAGGTTCTATCTGATGCTATAGGGGGTTCTATCTATGAGTTCATGGTTGCTTGGAGGTTGTGATCTCTACACTTTTCATGTTTGTATTTTCTACAGTTATTGGTGGCTATCAGTACATGGTATTTCTCGGTGTTTTTCCTATCTATGCTATTTTGAGTTTGTGTTGGGATTGTGTTTCCTCTCGGTGTGTTTACAAATGTAACTGTTCATCAAGCTATAAAGGCATTTTAGTGTATCTCTGACAGTCTCATAAATGTGGAAGTGTCATTACTTGCTTCAACTTAAACTTTTGTCCCTGATCCTCCAAACTAATATCCACACCAAAATTGCCGAGTAAACCCAGTTGTCCACTATCTTTTCTTCTCGACATTGATTGAAGAATTCTCAAGAATTTTGTGCCAATTGCAATAGATTAGAACTATTAAAATCGTCGTCGTTGTCCTACTATCAAATTTGTCTTTCATAGGCTTTTAACTATTCCTAGGCAATTGAACTATGGCATCTTCTTGAGTTATTCCTTCCATTTCATTTCATCTATACTAGGTGTTTTTTGGGGATTCCTATCCATATTGGTGCATCTGCATTCAACTCAATCTTGTTACCCCATGCTAGTGGGTACATTTACATTTAGCTTAGCATCCTCCTATTTATTAATGCTCTTGATTTTGGGTTAGCTAGCTTCAACCACTTTCGAGGATGGCATACTAACTATTGTGATCTTGCCTCTCAACTCCTTACTATTTCCATAGAAATGCATCTCTCCTCTTGTAAATTGTTCCTTCGTTTGTACCATCTTTACCTTGGTATGGGTCCTCAAGAACGGGTTACGATGTTAGCATTCAGTGAGATGGTAGCAATAACTTTTGTCAATACCAAATTACAATTTATTTTTGTAGTTATTTTCAAGCCAGTTCTTCATGTATGTATCTTGCTAATCTACCTCACTAGTATGATCTTGAAAAGGTATGCCTTTAATACGTTGGCAATAGATGCATTTTGGGGTCTCTAGAAATTTTGGGATACCTCTACAAAGGGACTCATTGCCTTTACTATGTTCCAAGGGGGTTTGATCCCTAGATATTATCATTCTTGTGAAGATGAAGCTATTTGCAGTGTTCATTATGAGGCTTGGTATGTCCACAACCATGAGTATCTTTGCGCTCAAATTATGTCAAAGACCTTGGAAGGTTACCAGCTCAATGGGGTCAACATTATTGACTAATGTAGAGTGGAAATGCCAATGGTGGTCATCCAATTTCCCTTGCCTTTGCTACAATATAAAAATGTCTAACCAAACTATCCTCAAGGATATGAAGTTGGTTAATGCTCCATGGTGAGCTCCACGCTTTCTTGTTCCTTGGGAGATGTTGGTTTTTACCAAAATTTGGGTGTCTTTTGTTGAAGTCAAATTTGATAAAGTGCAAGCAGTTTTATTTTCTCTAGCGAATGAGACTCAATGAAATCTTCTTAATAAAAATATTTTGGTAAGCTCTTGGACAAAGTCATTCCAACATTGAGTAATGCGGAGTGGAAATGCCCATGGTGGTCATCCAATTTACCTTGCCTTTGCTACAATATAAAAATGTCTAACCAAACTATCCTCAAGGATATGAAGTTGGTTGATGCTCCATGGTGAGCTCCACGCTTTCTTGTTCCTTGGGAGACGTTGGTTTTTACCAAAATTTGGGTGTCTTTTGTTGAAGTCCAATTTGATGAAGTGTAAGCAGTTTTATTTTCTCTAGCGAATGAGACTCAATGAAATCTTCTTAATAAAAATATTTTGGTAAGCACTTGGACAAAGTCATTCCAACATTATAACCGACCGTTTTTCTAACATTGAAAATTGACACCAAATTTGTTGCGACCCTTTATTCTAACATCCAAACCCAATAAAAAGGGATTAAGGAAATTTTTTGTGGAGCTAAGGGCTAGGGACACTAAAAAAAATGGCACAATCTCTAAGGAATCAAATACAACCTAGAAGAAACGCCTCCCCAAATCTTGAATATGTAAAGGAAAATCTAGAGGAAGAGTTGCCAAGAGCCGACCATATAGCTTGGCTTCTTGAAGGATGAAAGCCATGGATGCATGCAAAGATAGTGGCCACACACTCAACTTCAAAGTCCTTTTGAGGTCCTACAGCTTGTCTTCAAAAAAGAAACATGTTTTCATGGCTGGTGGGGTGGAAGAGGAATGTGAAGCCATTTGCAAATGTAAAATGGAAGGATAGGTGAGGTGAGTGAAGGTGAGGGAAGGCATGGATGAGTGCAGTGGAGCAAAGGGAAGCAAGAGCAGTGAATGATGAGGAGTGAGTATGGATAATCTATACATACCTATACGAGCATCTGTATATATGGCAAGGAGGGTTGGGGGACAGAGAGAACTAAGCAACAAGGGAAGGGGAAGGTGAAGGCAAGGGGAGCAGAGATCAAACACCTGAGTGGTCACTATACAAAACAGCCTATACAGATTGTACATGCTAAGAGAGGGAAGGCGGGATGGCTAGGGACAAGGACCAACCAAGGATGGGGACGGGGGAGGGAAGGCTAGGGGTGAGAGAGGACACGTTGAGGCAATAAGGTGGGAAGGAGAAGCAACAATCAAGTTGATCTTCTTGTTGACTCTAGCCAAGCTGGATTTTGGGCAACCTAGCCTCTTCAATTGACCTTACCTAGTCAGATGATCAACCCTGGTCAACCTCTTCGTGGCCTTACATAACCTCCCATACACCCCCTTTGCTGGCCTAGCCAACCCATGTGGTTCGGCCTGTGAGATGATGCCCATGTAACAACTAGGTCTGCCCACATCTGTTGTGCATGTAGCAAGCTATAGCTATACATGGCAGATATAGAGGTGCTATGGAGGCAACTTCATATGCCCTAGATCTACCCGTTGAGATGCTATTGATATGTGTCGAGCTATTTCAATAATTGTTTTAATTGATACTTTCCATTAGTTGTCACCAAGTATATGTGATTTGAATCTGTAGATTTCAATCAGTAGATTCTATATGTAATTGACATTTCAATCAGTAGATTCTATATGTAATTGACATTTATATTTTCTTTTGGCATTTTTTATTTCATTAACTATCCTTAGATGTTAAGAGCTATTTCAATTATTATTTCTATTGACACTTTCCATTAGTTGTTGCCAACTATATGTGTTTTTGATTTTATAGTTGGGGTTTAATTTTTTCTTAATTTGATACTATTGTGAAACATGTCAAGTTTGTATGTTGTTTGCTGATGTCAATGTTATGTTATATTAGGTGAAAAGTGTACGAAACATGGAGGTCCCTAGGAGTAAGAAGATATGGGACATTCATATTCAAATTGATGCAAAAGCTTAGAAGAATCCTCTTTCTATAAAGCTCTCAAGAACCTAGAACTTCACTCAAGAGGAACAGACTCTCTACAATGGTAGAGGAGGTACTCAGAATTGCTGGCTTGAATAGAGTGGCAGAATGCCTAAGCTTCCCCCCCATGCTCTTAGCCTACTCTAGCTCAAAGTACCACCTCATCACCTTCTTCTCCACTCTCCACCTTCTTCCACATTTTGCCCTCTTTCTCTCTATATTTTTTTTAGCTTTGTTCTCTCCATTTGCTATGCCATTTGCCAAGCCCTTTGAACTAGAGCATCCTTGACTTGGGAAACTTCTTTGGCTCATAGGAATTGCAAAATGCTAACCTCTACCACACGTGCTAACATAGTCTTCGTCTAACAAACTTTCAATGAATTCATTTCTAAAGAAGAATGAGAACTGTTTAACAAGTGAAACTTATTCAATGAGTCTTTCAAATGAAGGGAGAATACACATGGATTTGTGGTCAGATGGGAAGGTATGTGCAGCAGATCCATGTACTTATCAGTCTCCACAATTCCATAGGTGAGCCACCTCTTAATTGTGTAACGGTGCATCTTTGAATGATCAGATTAGAAAATTGTGAAAACATCAGCATTCATGAAAGATACTTTGATGGCTCCAAGACTCTATAAGAGGAAATTGGCTCCGATGGATGAAATATCCAAGAAAGGTGATCACTGGATGTGTTGAGTGAGAGCTTGTAGGACTATTTCAAAACTTATGTCTATCCATGATGAACACTCTGGTGCTATGGGGGAAGTTTATATGAAGAAGACGTTATAATTTTCTATGGCACATCCCAAATTCAAAAGTATAAAATCAAAGACATCTGAGTCAATCAACAAAGTTGGAAGAATCCAATGCAACTACTACATTGGGAGTTTGTGATCCTATATGAATAAGGAAATATTGGCTCATATTTAAAAGCTTTAAAAAATTATGCCTCTCTATGGGAAAAAAGTTAAAGACGTGCTTCCAAAACCATCCAATGTCGATAAAGCTCGGCATGCTCTCAATTTGGGCATACTTGATTTAGTCTATAAGCCTTAGAATGTACATAGTATACTAATTATGAAAGGGAAGGTTGGTGAGTGTAAAAAATTGGAATTCATAGTTAATGACGACTATGTGATGGATGTTCAAAGAGTTGTGTAGGACATGGTCAAGTTTTATGATATCTTTATGGTAGAGCACAATGGTCAATTGAAGATTATCCTAAATCGTGATGAAAGTGAGGTGGTCAAAGGTAAAAAATTAGAAAGAGTCAGTTTGACATTCATGAATAGAATACTAGACCTTGAATTTGACCTTGATGACGCAAAGGCAATACCGTATGCAATTAGAGTAAGAGATTTAGTGGTTAGTTGCATCGGCAATAATAAGTATATTTCAATTTGGATAACAAGTATATTTGAATTTGGATCTAGTAATGGAAAAATGCTTAGCATATTTTGAAATAAAATGTGAGTTGGCTTTGCACATATCGAGAGAGTCACATTCAACTTTGAAGTGTTTCTTTGACCAAACAGATGCTTTGCTTCTACCCTTATGTATTTAGAAGTCATCTAGCCACAACACATCCTAGAACCAACCATTAATAAGTATTGAGACCACACATCCTCCTTTAAATTTTCAAATATAATGTTATAGAAGATGTCTCATACTCCCAATATTATATCCATCAAATTCTAGAGTAGAAAGAGGCCTCTAACCCTACCCTCCACACTCGCAAGGTTCAATATTTCCTAGTTAGAGGCCTCTTTTCAATCTAGAATTTCATCCATAATATACAATCGCTTCAGAGCATACTATGATGAAAATGAATCACAGAGCAAAATAATCAAGGTCTAGATTAGGGCTCTGATATTTGACCAAATGTCTCAATATATTTGCTAATTCTACAACAAAAGTAAAATATTCAATATCAAATAGAGTTTTTATGTTTGACCAAATTTCCCAATATATTTGTTGATTCTACAACAAAGTATGATGTGAGGTGATTGTACGTTGTGGATGAAATTCCAAAGTGAAAAGAGCCCCCTAACCCTAAATTCAAAATTGTGCAAGTGGGGGGTACTTTGCAACGCAAAAATATAGTCCTATAATCCCCTAATTGCATAGTTTCATATTTTAGGGTCGGAAGCCTCTTTTCAGTGTGCAATTTCTTCCACAACATACAATCACCTCAGAGCATCCTATGGCGAAATTAAGTAAAAAAAGAAACATAATCAATATCAAAATTAGGATTTTTTATATTTCACTGAACGTCCCAACATATTTGGCAAATTCTACACCAGAGTATGCTAGAATACAGATGCATGCAGCTGGAGGGTATTCCAAGGTATTCTTTGCAAAAAGTTCCCTTTAGTCACATGGTTCTAGAAGAAGGCCCTTACTTACAAAAATAGGGATGGTATAGAAGATGGATGGGTTATTACATGAAAGTTGAAAAATAGAGGTGGAGGAGGTACATACCTTTTCTATTTCATTCTAAAGGATATCAACTGGTGTGTCTAACTAAACACCATTTTCCAGTTGATCTTGTAGTGCATGTTGAGTTGATGTTCCATCTACTTTATCCTTGTCACTTAATAGTGCCCTTTGCAAATCTTGGAATGTTTGCTCAAACATGCATACTCTAATTTAACATCTTGCATTGCCTTTTCAGTGGCATAGATTGTCTTGATATATAGATGAGGCTGTTGTCATTTCAAGGTACATCTCACTGATAGTTGGATCAATGGGAGCTCCAAAGTGAATGACATTTGCATTGATGTCATTGGCATAGCACCTCATTCTCTCACAGGTCAGTCTCTTCCAACAAATCATTCAATGTAAGATATTCCTCACCCTAAATAGTGATTGGATCTAATGATGCCAAGTGTGGCATCCTTGATACTTCACTAGGATCATAGATTGAAAAAGGATAAGCAAGACTTGGATATGGCAGATGTCTCTCATGCTCCCCATCTTGGAGGTCTAGAATATGATTGGAGGTCCCAGTGCTAAGTCAATCTCATTTCCATCACTTGTGGATATGGGTTGACCCTTAGGCCCCTATCGAACATCCTCCCCAAAAATACTTTGGTGAGGAAAACGGCAAGGGATGCATCTTGCAGTATCAAATGTAGAGGGGAAGAGCTAGTGTCTTTGAGTGGAATTAAATACTCTTGGTAAGAGAGAGACGAAAGAGAATGAGAGAGAGAGAGAGAGAGAGAGAGAGAGAGGGAGGGAGAAAGAGAGAGAGAGGAATATTGTCCAAGGCCCTAGTTAGAGCTTTCTTAAAGTTTTGAGAGAGCTCAAAACATCTACAAGACGCATTGGTGAGGGAGGCTAACAATCATTTCAGATTGGATAAGTCAATAAAAAAATAGGAGAGGGGGATCAATAACAAGGATACATGATCTCAAGGTTGACTCTAGATGGACTGACTTGCAAAAGATGGGGCAAATTTGACCTACCAGAGCACACAAATTCATCAAAGGCGACTCTAGGGAAAACCATGAGTATGCAAAAAGGACTCTAGTATGTTGGGAAGATAGAGGAGTAGGCTTTTGGAAAGCATGATAGCTGAGAGAAGGCTTGGAGTGTGACCACTACAATAAGAAAATGACTGATGGTCAAAACTTTATAAAGTAGGTAAGGCCCTATAAATTGTTAAATTTTAAAAATATATTTTTTAAAGAAAAAAAAGAAGTAGATACTATGGGACGTTAAACTTCTTTATTTTTCTCTGCCTTTTCCCTTTTGCCTCTCTACCTCGTCTGTCTTCGTCTTTGCTCTCTCTCTCTCTCTCTCTCTCTCTCTCTCTCTCTCTCTCTTTCTCTCTCTCTTTCACTCACACACACACACACACACACACACACACCTCGTTTCTGACTTACATATAATTATGAGTCATATGATAACATGCCCCCCCCCCCCAAAACACTCAGTTTATTAAAATATTAATATTGACCCTTTGCCCTCTCCTACATACACTTGTCCTTTTCATTATTGGCACTATGCGTGTGTGTGTATATATAAGAGGCAACATTATATGACCTAGATCTCCCCCCCCCGTCCTCTACATTTGGGGTTTCACATGTGGGGCAATGACCCATCTATTCCAATAGCATACTAGCTCAGTAGCGAGGGTGGTCAGACACACCAGCATGAAGGAGGGTTGACTCGCTCTCATAAAATTGGGCCGAGAATTGATTGGAAGTTGGGCAAGGATTGTCTTAGGCCCTAGGGTATCACAACCTAAAATTATGAATGACAAATAATAGAATGCCAAGTTATGAAACAAGATGAGGCTGAAATGAAGATCCTCTTCCCCAAAACAAAGGTACAAGTAAGGCCACGTCCCTACCACAACCCAGCATATGCAGAAAAACTCTGTCTATGCCCTCCATTATCCCCATTTAGGCCTCTCCTACTCGATCCTCCACAAGGCCTACAACATTGCCCCGTGACACTAAATCATTCACCGTCCCTCTCAATGGCATAAATACATGAAGTACTAGGACAAGCCCCCAAGCTAGCTCACGAGAAAATAAATATTTCCAATGGAATATTTTCCATGTTGCAATGATCATGAGTTCATCTGCATCTATGATCCGATATCCATCAATGAACCAGTAATATCTCATATTGTGCATACATAAGGGTATGTTACTTTAGAGGGTCTAGGCCTCTTTTGGAACATCACCCCATCCAAAACAAACACACATGCACACGCACATGCGTGCGTGCACATGCACATGCATGCGCACATGCCTGCATGTACACACACGCACACACAATCAACACCTAGTAAGTCCACATGAGTCAAGCCTCCTTGCTATAGCCATCACCCTGTGCAAATAAGCCCCTTCATCTAATCTAAAACCTACCATTAAATATGTGACAAAATCATCCAATAAAATAAACCCATCCGTTTAACAAACCTGTCGAGATGATGGTAACAAATGATACATTAAGCGTATTGTCTAACCATGAGACCAAATGACAGCAATATATACCTTTCTATTTTTTAGAAAAAAGACGTCTATCAAGTATGAGCCAAAACCTGTGAGAGCAAAATCTCAAGGCAAAAATACCTCATGCAGTGCATGAGAAAACACTCCTTAGAAGGAGGTAGAAAACAATCAAGGTTGAGGCTGAAAAAGACACCTCAACCTTGTTAGTCTCAAAGAAGAAAGGGGAGCCCCCCCATTCTCTAAAAAATATAGCTTTCCTAGTAGAGGCTACACATGAGAAGCCATGCATTGGTCACCCAGATGGCCATCAATGTATGTATAGTATCTATCCATATATTGGCCAGGTATGAGAGGGGTGGACCTGGGACCTATCCAATGCCTCTATGCATCTAGCTCTCCAAATATGCCATGCTGCAATATTCGCCAGTATCTTCCAAGAATAGTCCATAGACCCTTGTACAACTTTGAAGGGTGAAGTAGGAACATCACCTAGAGAGCATGGTTCAACTAAGTGGCCTTGAATTGATAAATCCCAAGATGAGTCATGTCTCTCATAGAAAACCTGGGGCCACGAGAGAGAGAGAGAGAGAAAGCCAAGCAATTGAGCACCAAGTCATGAAGAAGGGGAGACGAATAAAGGTACTGAAAATCCTAGCTATCCCCTTTGAAAATAATCATGGCCTATCTACAATCCGTAACTTCACAATAGAAAGGCATTGAGGAAAAGTAAGGTTGGCCCATGGATCTCCATGGTTCACTACAATCTTCCCATGGTTCACTACAATCTTCCCATGAATAGAAAGCCAAAAGAATAGGGTGATTTTTCTATTCCTGTAGGATTTCCAAAGTCTTCTTCAGAAGTTCTTTTGTGTATCAGGTGAAATCTCATAACACTTCCAATGGGGTGCTCTAGAGGGCCTCCAACCTCTACAACTCAACTAGAAACACTTAGCATTACTAACAATGTAACAAAAGAAGGGGAGGCCCTTCATCAATTCATTCCCATTCCTCGGGATCCCACTATAAGTACTTTATGGGAGCACCCCCATAAAGCTACAATCTCTACGCTCCTAAGGAAACAAGATGTGGGTGAGGGTCTAAATACCACTCTGAGTCTGAGCCATGCTCCACCAATCCAACAATCCCGACCGGTTGAAATGGAATCTCTAATAAAATATCATCGGTTGATACCACTCTGAGTCTGAGCCATGCTCCACCAATCCAACAATCCCGACCGGTTGAAGCTAGCACATAGGACTGCATGTTGCGCATAAAGAAATTCTTCCACTGTTCTTGTTCAGGCATAATCTCCTCACCACCATCTTGTAGAGCAAGGCCCTGCGCTGTAAATCCGGCTATATGATGTTGAGACCCCCTTCCTATTGTGGAGGATCAAATGTCTCCCAAGCTACCCTAGCTATGACATCTGATGTGTCATCAAGTCCACTCCATAAAAAATTCCTTACATGTCTCTTGAGTTGAGTGATACACTCACTAAAACGGCACCAACAAGAACATATAAACTAAGCCATGGCCAACAAAACTTGATTGACCACCATAACCTTAGATGCAAGATCAAGCTTGGATGAACTCCAAGAGAGGCCTATTTCCAAACTCTGAGCGAGATTTTTCGAGCAAAGAAAACCAAGCGAAACTTGCTAAAACAGGCTTGCATATGCATCATCACCATCATTGAATTTGAGACATCTTAGTTGTCTCATAAATTCTTGAATGTTTAGGGGGTGTGTGTGAAGATGTGTTCTTGAATAATTTCTCACACGTGCTCTAGTTCTTAGCAGTTCTTAAAATTATATTAACATGATGGAAACCACTAAAACAAGAGCACCCATGCCAAAGGAACAGTGAGTAACCAGTGAGAAAAAAAAATACTACATTTAGAAGCAACAGTTATGATGACGCATGCATCATCACCATCATTGAGTTTGAAGACTCTTAGTTGTTATTGAATGTTTAGGGTGTGTGCTTGAAGATGTGTATTATCCTCTATCTTTGGGGCTTGTCTCCTTATTTGTGTGCAAACAAATGCAAAATTTCTTGACTTAAACACAGGGCTAACGCATGAGACAAGGGGGTAATGCATGAGAGCGGGCCAAAGATTGAGAACTAGCCATTTGAATGAGGATTAGTTTGTGCATCTCTATGATGCTTAACCATTTGTCTTTCCATTCATTTCTTTCATGCCTTTTACTTCAAAGTTGCCATGAAAGCAATGTAAATAATTTACATGATAATTAAAATGGTCATCAAAAGACTAGTCTATCTATCATCATCACATGCTACATTATCATAGTGTTTCCTTGAGAATTTTCCCTTCTCATATTACCATTTATAAGAAACTACATTCAATTCCTCCTAAAATCACCAAAACATGTAGCATTTCTGGGGAAGTTTTTTTGCAAGCTAAAACATGTTGTGTTATTGAAATTTTTTCCTAGTGTGCATGGTGTAAAATTTAGATATTCTGACATCACCAATGCGCCCAAAGTGCCCCAAAACCCCCAAAGCGACTTTTGAATCACCAAAATCAGACTTAAATGTCATTTCTCCCTCATCTGAAGTCCCATTTTGGTGATTCGCTTTGGGGGTTTTGGGATTTGGGGGGTGGGGGGGGCTTCGGCCACTCCAAATGCATTGGTATGGTCTGATTTACACCAAAACAATTGCCCAAAATTGCATCAACATTAACATCATCTTCATAATGTTTCCTTTAGACTTTTCCCTTATTAGATTACCATTTAGAAGTAACTACATTCAATTACTCCTAAACATCACCCAAACATGTAGCATTTCATAGCATTTCCTCCTAAACATCACCAAACATATAGCATTTCATAGCATTCCCGAGAGTCTTTTTGCATGCTAGAACATATTGTGCTAGCATGAATTAATTTTGAAAAAACATTTCCTAACATAGAGAAAAAAATTGGTGTAAAATTTGGATAATTCGACATCGCCAATGGGTCCGGAGTGTCCCAAAACCCCCAAAACCACTTTTGAATCACCAAACTCGGACTTCACATGAGGATTAATGACATTATTTGGCAGCTTTTTTTGCCTAGATCGGGCCGCGCCGACTTCGCTCTTATCTTGAGTGCGAAAGCATTTTGGGAATCCAATACACGCGTAGTTTAATGGTAACAGAGACTGTTGTCCTTAAGAAGATGTTGAAGAAAAGAGGACTGCATGTGTACTATATATATATACATGTGTGTGTGTGTGCGCACGTGCATGCATGTATGTGTATACATACATGCATGCACACACACACGCACACACACACACACACACACACACACACACACGCACACATGACGCAACTTGATCTATGCAAAAAAATGTCATTTCTCCCTTATCTTAAGTCCAATTTTGATGATTCAAAAGTCGTTTTGGGGGTTTTGAGGCACTCCGGACACACTAGTGATGTTGAAATTTCCAAATTGTGCATCGGAATTTTTGGGGATTTTGGGCCGCTTTGGTGCATTGGTGTGGCCGGATTTACGTAAAAAAATTTGCCCAAAACTACATAATCATTAACATCACTGTTTTAATGAGAAGCTATGAAAGGGATCTATTCATACCATAATCAATATTTACTACTTAAACATTCTACTCTAAAAGAGGTGTACTTATGCTACTAAGACTACATAAATACCACTGCTATCATTAAACTTGATTTTCACTTAAGGAAATGGCAAATTTTTTATGATAATGATGATGATGAGCATGGTAATTTTTTAAAACTAGATGCCCTCTGTACTCTAATGTTAGTTGTCCTCTATGTAGTAATGTCATTTTGGTGGGTTTTTCTCGGTTTCTTTGCTCGAAAAATTCTTGCTCAGAGTTCAGGGGGACTCCAAAAGAGGAGTTTTCTACTTATACTCTCCAATGCTGGCACAAACTATTCTGATGGAGAGATAGCCATGCCGACCTGGCACCCTAGATACCTGACAGGAACACCCCTCTCAACCCAAGTGAAACCAATTCATTCCCCCAATCAGGGGTGTCCTTGTCGCTGATCCAAAAGCCATATGAAGCCTCGACCAAGTAAGCGTACATTTGAAGATGAGGAGCGATGTATTCCGGTAAGGCCCCAGGGCTTGCGAGCCGGAAAGAAGGGACACATGGATGCGAGCGAAGAGCGAGGTACAACTTTCTATTTCCATTCTTTTTGAGCTGTTGCAACTTGTCTTTCGAGAAAATAATTGTTTTCGCGGCCGGTGGAAGCGGTCGAGGATTTACTAAATGTATATCCATTCGTCAATCGAGGTGAGGAGGCCGACTCGAAAACCACCATTGGTCCATACCTCAATGAATGGTATTTCCGTGTTAATAAGAAGTGAATCAATATCCGGAAAAACACAAATTCTCGGTTCTTCCATAATTGTTTTAGGTACGAAATGCTTCATCCCAAACATTTGATCAATTCTATAGCGATGAGCTCGATCCACGATAAAGCTCTATTCGACGACAACTTGCTGCTGCAGGAGAGGCTGGAAAAAAAGAAGGTGCTGAAGCAAGATAGGAGGTGAGAGGGGGGGATGAGAGTGAGGGCAAGGGCTAAGAGGTAGGCGAAGGAGGGAGGCTGAGAGTGAGGGTGAGGGTAGGGGCTAAGAGGAAGGGTAAGGGGGAGGGCAAGGGAGAAGGAGAGTAGGAGAGGGGGAGGGAGAGGTAGGAGGGCGGGAGCGGGAGCGGGATAGGTAGCAAGGAGCAAGGTAGGGGGGGTGGAGCAGAGGAAAGGGGGCAGGACAGCTAGGGAGAGGCTGGGGGAGGGGGGTGTGCCTAGAGAGGAGGCTGTGTAGGAGGCAGAACCGCCCCAAGGGGGATGACCCTGCAGCCGCCTAGAGGGAGAGGAAATGAGGGAAGGAGGCGGAACACAACAGGCAGGGGCTCGAGGGGGAGGGCAGCAGCAGGCCCCGAGGAGGAGAGGCTAGGGAGGGGCTGGAGAGCAGAGGGGCAGCAAGGAGGGAGTCGGGGACGAGTAGCAAGAGGCGCAGGTGAGAGAGAGAGAGAGAGAGAGAGAGAGAGAGAGAGAGAGAGAGATTAACGTCTACGGGAGGCATCATGGGCCTATGGGACAAAGTACACAAAAGAGAGAGAAATTCATACAAGCCTCAAAGAGCTGAAGCAAAGAGCATGTGAGGGCCCTTGCTAAGTGCAATGCTAAGCTAAGCTATAGAGTTCAAAAACTCGCACAAAATTTGGAGCTGAAAACTAAGGCTCGGAACTGAAACTCGGCACCGTGGTGGCTCTTCGGTGGGTTCCGAAGCAATCTTGGATCTGCGTTTGTCGAATTCTCTCTCGATGTGGTGGAGGGCATGGTCTGCTTGAACCTCTGTATCCGATGAGCTATGTCAAGAGTGACGCCTTGTCTCTGGCGGTCTCCTCTAAGGAGGGCAGAGATAGGTAGGACCTTGATCATGCGTGCTCTGGTCACTCTCCGTGTTGTGTGTGGACTCTATGTCCCTAGCTCAACAGCATCGTGTCCTCTCTGTCCCCACCGCTGATCCATACTGCCTGCATGTCAGCTAACTCCTCCTACACCCCCCTATGTCTTGGAGCCGACTCAAATGCACAGATGTCCATGACATGTCGCTGTGCTCGGCCTATCCCAACATTTTGTGACGCTGTCACTACCTGTTGCTATCTCGTCTATCGTAGTAGCATCTCTATGTGTCATCGCATCTCGATCAAGTAGAGGCCAATGCAAACCTATTCATGGAAGTGGATCAGTCGTGAGAGAGGACCAAAGCCGTTTCCCTCCAGAAAGAGGTAGTGGTATCGTCGCCGGATCTCATAGTAGCCTAGGCAGACACATAAGAAATGCTCCTCTGTCTCAACCTCCCCCAGTATGCATAACCTATAGATCCATTGCTCTTTAGGTATGCCTGCAACTCTCCTTGCCTCAATCCCTAACTGATGTGACGAGAACCACATCTATCCAATGGCAATCCTTGGGGTATGATGATGAGTCCATCCTTCGATACTCTCAAGAAATGGTCGTGATAAAACTGGATCTTGGTGGGAAACTCTTGGTATCCCCCCCCCCCCAAAGTCTGAGATGTATGGAGCTAGAGGAGATCTAACCGTATGATATGGTTAATCGTATCTCAAGGGATTGACTCAGGTGGTGCATCCATGCTGTACTAAAAGGGGGGAAGCCGGCCGTCCATCTGGATACTATGACTCACAAACCATGTGGATACCTGTGCATACATGTATCAGCCCCACTCTCAACTAATCGTCTGGATGACTCTAGTGCCAGTCACGGTAGTCTCTAGTACATAGTTAGGGGAAACGAAAACGGGGAAACGGGGAACGGAAACGGAAACGGAAACGTTTCGGGATTTCTGGGAGGGCTGAAACGGGGAAACGCCATGTCAGCAAGGGAGGGGAGTAGATGATGATGGAGGGCTGAAGCAGGCTGCAGGAGAGAAAGGAGAGAAAAGGAGTGAATGGGGCTGAAGGAGGGCTGGAAAACCTTGAGGATGGAGAGAGTATGAGGCTGAAGGAGTGGAAGGAGCCTGGAGACCAAAATCAAAAGCAAAAAGACAAAAAATGTGATTTTGGAGACCTAGCAGCCTGTGTTGTCTGAAACGGCACGTTTCAGGGCTCTGAAACGCGTTTCAGACTGGCTGAAACGTTTCAGCCAGCCGTTTCAGGGTCCTGAAACGTTTCAGACCCTGAAACGCGTTTCAGAAAACGGCACTTCTCTGAAACGGCGTTTCAGGCCTGGCTGGGCTCTGAAACGCGTTTCAGCGTAACTATGCTCTAGTAAGGTAAGGCCCAAACTCTGTGGAGGACTATCACTGTCTAGAAAATGGCATCAACTTGGAGAGGTCTCATGGAGAACTCTGCCGGTACTATCTGAGGGGGACTAAGGGCTTACTCCGAATCATCGTAGAATCCATAATCACCTGAGAGAGAGAGAGAGAGAGAGAGAGAGAGAGAGAGGTTTGGGCAGAGAAAGAAAGAAGATGGTTTTTGTGTGCTCGCTCATGCACCATAGCCGAAAGGTTGGGGGGAAGGCAGGTGTTCCTGCCCCCATAGCCCTTCCACAGTCACGATACCGAGGGGGGCTGCCCCCCGGCCCACCCTTCCACTTCAATGCCGTCATCACCAGAGGGGGGGAGGTGCTCCTGCCCCAACAGCCCCTCTGCAGCAACCAAACCAATCAGGCCTATCCTTCCCACTCCTCTATACATTCTGAACCAGGCTAGCCACCATTTCTAGGCTTCAAGGAGAAGGAAGGAGCATGCATAAGAGAGGGGAAGGGAGAGGAGAGGAGGAGGATAAGCACTGAGCGGGTGGGAATAGAGAGCTCTTTTGAAGGATAGAAGGACAAGGTCCACCAAACGTAAAAGAAGAGGATGAGATAGAGATGCACGAGGAGGTCTACACAACATCTGGGGAGGGGAACTAAGAACTCAACCCCTCCCCAGCAGGATCGCCAAGCTGTCCTAGGCCCTAAGATAAGGCAACCTAAAATCAGGATTGACTAAAAGAGAAGAAAACCAAGTTATGAAACAAGATAAGTCTCAATGAAGATCCTCTTCCCCAAAAACAAGGGCCCTCTTCACATACAAGGCAACTGGGATAACTACTCCTATGCCACATGGCACTCTTCTCCTTTATCCCCATCTAGGCCTCTCCTACTCCATTCTCCACAATGCTTACAACAAGGACTGATTGGAGATCGACCCAGTTTGTCCCCCCTCGCAGTTGGCCTCCTACAGCAAGGCACCTTGGGCATATGAAAGATCTTCATTTAGAGTGAACTCAGCCATCAGCTCTAGTAGTAGCAATGAGCCTTCTCTCAACAGTATTCATCCCTCAATTCAGAAATCTTTCTTATTTTCACAAACCTTGAGCAGCCTCCGCCATTTCCTCAAGGAGATCTCAGTTTTATCTTTGATTCCAGTCCTACTGGCTCAGTTGTATTCTTTGTGCACTTAGGAACTGCGAATGCAATAAGCAATAAAGCAGTAATCCGCATACATGAGAGTATTTTGCTATGAGTAGTCCACGTGCAGGCTAGACGTCCTCAGATAAAAAATTCCTTTCTTGGTTGCTGAAGAAATAGAATCATTTCCAGACACATCAAAGAATGCTAAACATCTGAGAATGCAATCTTCTATTCTTGCATCTACATTTTAGTATTGGAATGAGGAAAAAAATTCTGTTGGGAAAGATGATTAT
Organism: Dipteris shenzhenensis; assembly: GCF_047967505.1. NCBI lineage: Eukaryota > Viridiplantae > Streptophyta > Polypodiopsida > Gleicheniales > Dipteridaceae > Dipteris > Dipteris shenzhenensis. The sequence continues at coordinate 22,006,638 of NC_141609.1, forward strand.
GAAGTTCATTTTACCAAGGCAATGCACTAAATTGTTAAATCCCAGTAACATTAATTCACATCTACAATCCCAAGATATGCTGCATAATGCAAGCTTGAACGTCTTGCAATGGAATGCCTTAAATCTATATGGCTGCAACAAAGCACGACTGTTACATAAACTTTCCCACCACTTGGGCATCAAATTAAAAATATTTGTCTCTGATCCTCAGAATTTTCAATTGAACTTTTCATCCAAAGACAGACACCATTGAAACTTCCAGCTTTGGAAATATTTTCCTTGATCACAACCAATGACACAAAATTATCCACTTCCTGTGTCCATGACATATCTCTTGTCTTTGATAAAACTCACAACCACACCCTCTCCATTTTCATGCACTATATTGACTCTCACTGGCCTCCCAGCTAAAATTCCCTGATCTTCATCTTCCCATGAGAGCTTCACATTTAGATGATCACTGCCTCCGTCTTGAATCCAAACCTTAACTTTTTGCTCTTTGGATACCTCAGGGTTTAGCGAGTTATCACCTGCCCCTGCCACTGCCATTTCCACTTCCACATCCATATCCACTTTGTCTCCTGACACTGTAACGGTCCCTTGATTTTCAGCAACAGTGATGAGTGTTTTCATAACTGAGGAGATTTCCTCCTCTCGTTGCTGTCTAGTCACCAAACTCATTTCACTCTCTACAATGGTGATGACTGTTTTCATAACTGAGGAGATTTCCTCCTCTTGTTGTTGTCTTGTCACCAGACTCATTTCACTCTCTACAATTGTCTCTACTTCTACGGATGGGTTAATCCCCCCTGAAAGTCCTTGTAACGGTCCAGCTTTGTCTTCAGAAGTTTGGTTGGCCTGTTCAATTGGGAAATGGGCACCGTCATCACTCTTTTGGTTGGCCTGTTCGATTGGGAAATGGGCACCGTCATCACTCTTTTGGTCACTTGCCCAATGTTTTTGAGATTGCTTCTGTATTGTTGATTCGGAATTCTCTGACATCGAAGAAAGGGTTTTTCTCATCATGATTCCCTCCGACTTCCTTTGCTGAATTCGCTCAAAGCTACCGTAAGACATCGGGCATGTCAAATTGATTCCTGGAAAGTCAGCTTTGTAGACACTCAAGAACATCATGACATCCTCTTTCACTACATCTTCCATTAAATGCTTTTCCTGTGGATACTCTTGAAGTATATTATAGACATGTAAGCATATTTGACTGTAAAATTCCAAAAACTTGTCATGGAAGATCAGCGTAAACCATGGCTGTGAGAAGAAATCCACGATATTCATATCAGCTCTTGTGCATCTGCAAAAAGAGAGACAGAAATTTCTCAATTACAAGTTTCCTTCTCATCAAAGAGATTAAAAGTGTGTACTTTAATAGCTTTCATACCCTTATTTCTGGAAAACAACTGTAACCTTGCCAATTCTAAACCAAGCTATTGCACATGCTAGTTATGATAAGTACACTAACCAGTTAGGAAATAAGAACTTACTCTGTCAATAGATTGCTCATCATGGATATGTGGAGCCCTATAACTTTAAAGATTTTCCATGCCTCCAAAATATCTTTTCCACAGTACGTGATACTTGAGATTTCTTGGGTTTTCGTTAAATCCATTCTTAGTATAAATCCATCTTTGTTTGTAAGGAAAGGCTGTATAACAGAATGCTCTGAATCCTGATAGAGTAAGGAAGGACATTTGATATTAAAGAAGAACAAACCCCCTGGAAGAGGGCCTCCAGTACCCTTTGGTTGAATAGGTCTCGTAATTGTGCTCTTTGGTGATCTTTCAATCTGCTTAATTTGTGGTAGCATTTCAAAAGGGGAAGGCAGTAACCCACCCCAGAGCGTACTTTGATCAGGAAGATAGTCTCTAAATAGGGAATGGATGGCCATAGCTAGATTTCTTCCCATCTCAAATGAGTTGAAAGCTTCAAGTTTTGGGTGCTTTCCACATTGCCGACTAAACTTTGAGACACTACCAGAAGCAAAGATGAAGGGATCATTTGTCTGAAAGTTTGCATCCACAATAACTCGACCATTGAATACCAGGCCCTCCTGCAGTATTTAGCTTACAGGACTGTAATTGCACAGACAAATGGAGAAACAAAACTGCTTAATATTTTCAAAGGCTTCCAAAATTGCAGTGTCACACAAACAGGGCAAGCATGATTTCTTCATAGTCAATTGATATTATTTCCTGTGTACCAAAATTTGTGAACACTTATATTAAAAACATATCCAGATCTAGGAAAGAAAAACAAATACCTTTGATATATACAAGATTTCTAACTCTCCCAAACCGTTTGAAATAACTATGATGGGGAGCTCTAATTCGTAGTTAGAATGCAGATATATTTTCAACAAATTGGAGCAACCATTTGTTTCTTTGCAAGAAAATGAACTTCTATTAAGTGCAACCAAATCACAAAAAACCAGGATAAGTGCCATGAAGGCCTTGTGGCTGTATATGTGAAGGCTAGTTGATGGTCCCAATCTCTCATGAAGAAATCTCTCCTAGCCGCTTCGGCACATGAGGACCCTTGAATCCTGCCCCAAGAGCCCATGAGGGTGTGTAGCATATCTTGTCAAATCACTGATAATGACTCAAAGGCATAAGTCTGAGTCCCATCTAAAGTCTCTATGCATTTGGATCTCCAAAATTTCTATGCAATAAGACTAACAATGAATGCAAAGATACAAGCACTGCATCTAGATTGATAAACTGAAGGACTACTCTATTGAAAAAAAGGACCTATTAGAATCTGCTCCGTTGTAAAACATATGAGACGTAACAAGTACCTCTCAAGCAAGTAGGCAATGACCTGCTAGCCCCTAGAGAGAGAGAGAGAGAGAGAGAGAGAGAGAGAGAGAGAGAGGGGGAAGAGTAGTTTGGGAGGGGAGAGTAGTTTGGGAGGGAAAGCACATTTCAGTAATCCAATTGTCTCTAGGTGTTGACCAGAGTGAAGGCACATGGTGGAGAGGGAGAGAGAGAGAGAGAGTAGGCTAGGGAGAGAGGAAGTGATACTCAAAGAGAGACATAATGAAATGACTAGAGCAATGAACCAAAATGAAAGTACTCACATGTAGACCAAAGAGCTTGTAGCTTGATACTTGATTGATTTGACACTCGACAAGTACAGCTCTTATATAGAGCGCACACACACATATGAACACCAATGCATATGGGATAACACCCAATGTGATGCATATGGGATAGTGCCCAATGTGACACGTGGCATCCATAGGACACACTAGACTAGAACTCACATTAGAACACTCTAGAACACACCAAACTGACTCAACTTGGCTTCATATTCTAACACCCCCCCATGAAGACAAGGTGAGAGACTGCTGTAATGGAACAAAGGACTGAACATGACAGTGACCCGTTGTGCCAATTGTATCTTAAGTGCATTGGAAAAGGGATGGAAGGAGAAGTATACCTGCCACCTTCATGCATGCAGTTTCCTTCAGCCATGGATAGGAGAATAGGTGAGGGAAAAGAGGGAAGGGGAAGATTTCTGCAGGTAGATGAGAAAATAGGAGAGAGAACAGGCTGGATTCTGCACAGATTTATGTGATCAGAGAGAAAGAGAATCTGTAGAGGAAATTTGTTGTCAACAGATCCCAAAAGTTCTGCTGAATCTTTGTAGCAATCTGCAGCAACCATTTGCTGCTGTCAATGATCTGCTGCTTGCTTCAATGCGTTCTGTCAATAGTTATCTGCATTCTATGGGCTGGTTATCTTTTTCGCAATCTGCTGTTGCTGATCGGGGTAGCCATTAATCTTTTGAGCTCTGCCTTGTGGCTATCACTGGAGATTTGCAGGGTTTTTCGGTATCCGAGCCCCTTTTCTTTTCTGAAAGCAGGCCCTAAAAGCTCCCTAAATCAACCTCTGATTTTGGGTGAGCCTTCACAAGGCTCTTTAAACTTTTTACTTTCCTTCTTGCCTAGGCTAGTTCCTGAAAATTCTCGTGAGTTTGACAGGGAAAATCATGCCTGATTGCTGCACCGTGTCATGCCACAATAATTTCGCAATCTTTGCCCATGATCCAACTTACACCGACCTCTAATCACCAGCGGCATTCTGCTGCCCCCCTAGATGACTACCCAACAACTAACCCCCATAATCAATGCACCCGATGTGTGGACAAAAATGTAAATATGTTTTGTACTTGTTGCATGCTGATGGGTAGATGCATAGCTATGTATATAGCTAGTTGATGGTGGCTTTGAGTTCTGGACACTCCCATAAAAGACTCTACACTGATGTATAGATGGTAAAAACTTCTACAGGGACTTCTAGGAGATGATGGAAAGCAATGTGCTTGTACCAGACTTCTAGAGCAAGGGTGTCCAGTAAAAATGTTTTTGGGGCCATATAAAGTCAAGTCATGAAGGGTTTTTTTACATTCTCCTGAGTCAACATGGTCTTGCATGTTACAGGAATTTGACTGGTGTCCATGTCAAGGGGCTTTTCATGAGCGTGTGCGGAGGTGCATGCAAGTCTTAATGTGCATGCTAATGTGTATGAGAATTGTGTGACCAAAAGGTCCAAAATGTGCCTTGGGAGGTATTTGCATTTTTATGGAGAGTGGTAAATTCCACGTGATGACGTGGCTGTAATCAAAAAAGCATGCACGAGTTGTGGCTACTTGAGAATGAGGAGGAGCTTCTGGATGGAAGAGGCGTTCATCACACCTTGGGGTTGCTTTTGTTACAAAGTAGTACCATTTGGATTGAAGAATGCACCGGCGTAGTGAAATTATTGGGACATATAGTATCTCAAAATGGCATTGAGCCTGATCCAGAGAAGGTGAAAGCACCAAATACGAACATGCTGGAAGGACTCTTCGACGACTCCGAGGATCTAGTCGAACCTATGTACTCTCTCAGTCTGATCTGCCCCTTGAAGCTAGTAGAGAGATATATATGCATCAATCTCCAAGGTGTGGCTGCAAGTGCCTCGCAAGTCTAAGTAAAAATGTGATGCTCAAGTGAGGGCAAAGACTCTTCAAGTACCCACAATGGGGGTGGTTCCCCTCTCCCATCTAGACTGCTATATGTGTCCTAAGAAGCCCAATGGACATTCCAAGTCATCAATAGGAAAAACTCATTCCACATGATGGGCTGTTTGCCCCTCTCATCCGGAGTCTGAGGGGGAACTTGTAAGAGAAATATTTTGATTTGTCGTCATGCTCTGTCTCCACCTTTTTCTCGACATCCAATCACCGCCATTATGGGGAGTGCAGATCTAAAGTTTCTAATTGAAAAAATCCTTCCAAGGCTCACTAAGAAGGAGTCCTCTTACAACCAATTTACCTAGCAAGACATGTTAAGATTGATAATGTTGAGGCCTCTGTCATAAATAGGCAAGAACATAGTACTCGAAGCCACTCTATTTGAAATCAACCTTCAGTTAACTAAAGGGCAGTGAACTGTAACTAACTTAGCATCCACATGATTTACAGCCACATTGCATATCTTTCAACCACTTCATTAAGTACAAAACCACTTAGAAACAACTTCGAAAAAGAAACTGGACATAAAAGTCAGCGCCTAAGAGGTAATGCTTCCAAGTAGAAAGACCATCTCTTTCTCATATATTCCAAAACTAATCTTAGCATCGGTGCAACCACTCTAACGCCCTACATAAGTACTCCTCCTATGCTGTTCCCACAGGCATCAGACTGGATAGCAAAGGGCTTGCGTAAGTCTGGCAAGATTATGACAAGATTGGACACTCCCTTCTTCTTAGGGCATGTAGAGGTGATGCTATTTCACCAAAATAGCGGATAAACCACCTGTACCATGAGCATAAGCCAAGAAAACTCTGTACTTCATGGATGTTTTTCAATGGTGGCCAATTCTGTACAGCTTCCACTTTGGCAAGATCCATCCTGACTCCATCCTTAGATATTATGTGCCCCAAAAAGTGGATTTCGTGCATAAAAATTTCACTCTTCTTGGCATTAATCAGTAACGTATGCTTCCTAAGCTCTACAAAAACAATTGCCAAGTGCTCTTTGTGCTCAGCCTCATTCTTATCCTTCTGCTCTCTTTCTCTCTCTAATTCCAGCCCGTCTCTCTCTTCTTTTCCCTCTCCAAGCTGCCAATTCCTCCTGCTACCTCTTGTTTGCTTGACTTGCTGCCCTTGGAGATGTTTTGGATTGAGTCGTAGCTCCTTGGAGCTGATTTGGAACCATTTGAAGCTGGTTTGAGTTCTCTTGTCTCTCTCTCTTTCATTTTACTTGCATTGGTCATTTTGGAAGCTTGTTGTTGCTCTTCTGCTGTTCAAAGCCCCCTCTTGGCCATTCAGGCTGTGAATGGACACCTAGTTACAGAGGGTGTAACCAAATTGGAGCAAGAGGGGCAGTGGGTGGATTTCTTCCTGTATTGAGATCATTGCTCAGTGTGAGAACTGTATTGATGCATTGTCGCCCTAAGAGGCCGGTTGGTGGATTGTGGGATTGCCAGACCCTTAGAGGGACAATTTGGATGCATTTCAAGCCTTGAGGCTATTTGAGCATTTGTTTTGGACTTGTGGAGTGCATTGCCACTCTTGGTTGGACACAGTTGTGAGAAATGCCTTAGCCTTGCTTGACAATTGGGTGCTAGCGGGTGCACTTGAATTGGATGAATTTTGAAGCCAAGTGCTAGCTTGTGCAGTGGACTACTAGTGTAGCAGAGTACAAGGGTGAGCCCTTGGTGTAAGAGCACTATTTTCCATTGCTAAGAGAGTTAAATAAATACCGTGTGGTGTCTCGTGTTTGGTTCATTGAGCAGGGGCACTCCAGCCTCCACCCAGCTTCTTTTTCAAAGTGTTTCTAAGTGGTTTTGTACTTAATGAAGTGGTTGAAAGCTATGCAATGTGGCTGTAAATGACGTGGATGCTAAGTTAGTTACAATTTACTGCCCCTCAGTTAACTAAAGGCCGGTTTCACTATCCCTCATGTCATGTATGCCACCAGATCTGAAGCAAAGATAATATCATACCATTCTCCTGAGCTAACCAATACAAGAGCACAAGAAGCACCAACAAGATGTGATGTACCGTGCAAAGACTCATACAACTTGGTTCACCACAAGGGCTCTTGATACTAAGTCTACATTAGTGGAGTTCCAATAGAGTAATTTTCTCACGATGTTCTCCAAGACTAGAGTGACTGCTAAGTGGATGTCACATCCTCACCTACCTGGCATACATTTGAAGCCAAGCTCATCCCCCAACCTAGTGTGTGTGTATCATTGATCCAAAATCGAATGGATTTGTGCTTGTTGATGCTGCAAAACAAAATCCCTCCAAAGCTATTATGAAGCATCATAGATTCTTTTTTTCCCCCATAAAAAAGTATTCTATTAAGTATTAACAAAAACCCACGAGAGCAAGAGATCAAGGCGGAAATAAATCATGTGGTGAGGAAACACTCCTCAAAAGGAGGTAGAAAACAACTAAGGTTGAGGCTGAAAATGCCATCTCAACCCTGTAGTAGTCTCACAGAAAAAAGGGGAGCTCCCCCATTCCCTACAAAATATAGCTCTCCTAGTAGAGGCTGCACATGAGGCCCTGCATGGTCGCCTAGATGGCCATCAGAGTATGTATAGTATCCATCCATATACTGGACAATGTACAAGAAGGGTGGACTGTGGATCCATCCAATGCCTCTATGAATCTGGCTCTCTAAATATGCCATGCTGCAATACTCACCAATATCTCCCAAGAAGAGTCCACAAATGCATGTACCGCTCTGAAGGGTGAAGCAAGAACGTCATCCAGAGAGCATGGCTCAACTAAATGGCATTGAATTGATAAATCCCAAAGTGAGTCATGTCTCTCATAGAAGATATGGGGTCGCGAGAGAGAGAGCCAAGCAACTGAGCCCCAAGTCATGAAGAAGGGCCGACGAATAAAGGTGTTGAAAATCCTAGCTACCCCCTCCAAATAGTCATGGCTTGTCTAAAATCCCAAAGGCAATGCTGAACTCATTCCACAGTAGAAAGGCAATGTGGACAAGTATAGTCGGCTCCCGAACCTAGATCTCCAAAGATTCACTACAGTCCCGCCATGAATAGAAAGCCAAAAGAATAAAGTGAATTTTCTATTATTGCTGGATTTCCAAAGTCTCCTCCAGAAGTTTTGTATGTCAACTCAAAACTCATAACACTCCCAATGGGGTGCTTTGTGTAGAGATATCTACAATGATATGGTGTTGTAGGCCATAAGTCAGCTATATGGTTGACCAATACTTGGGTACTATATATACCAAGCACTTGTATTGTTTCATTTGAACATTTCAGTTGGAGTTTACTTCTTGTTCTCTTGTGTTCATAACTCTTCTCCATTCTTGTTCATATATGTGGTAACAAAGCCAGTCCTTCCAGCCCTGTCACTTGCTTCCCCACTCTCCCACGTGCTCCTATTGCACTTCTGTTGGAAAGAAGAAAATAGTTCTTGCTCGTCGACTTCTCTTTTGGCTGTCCTGAGCTCCCACGAGCTTTGGGTGATCTCGAGCTTCAGTTTGTTGTGAGATTTTGCACCAGGAAGCATTCCTCAGCTGGGCGACTTCATTTTACGTTGTGCACGCAGTTTTTTCAAGCAATTTCAGATACCGAAAGTTGTGTAGGTACGTCGGGAAACCCGGATGAGTTTTGATCAGTTGTACTAAAGTTTTACCTTCCTTTCAGAGCTGTTCGTGCTATCCGAATTTTATTCTGAGCAACAGATCAAAAGATACCAGCAATATCATTTACGTTTTGCTGATTTTTACTAAGTTTCGTACAGTTCGCCTCTCCACCTCTCCATTTGACTTGCCCGCTTGCCGATTGCCTCTCTAGATCGCCACTTGCATCTCCAGCCCCGGATTCGACTTGGTGGTTCGACTTTTGATCTTGCTCCAGCTCAAGATCCTTGCTTCAGCTCATTTTAAACCTCTCCCAGTTGGCTCTTGCAGATAGTGTTGTGCATGTGTCTTGCACATTGCATTGCACAAGTAGCAGTGCATTTGGGACAGTTTTTTGGCTACACATTGAGTGCAAATCATTGCTCAGGTGTTGTGCATATTTGAAGCCAAGTGTTGGCTGTAAGTTGATGCACTTTTAGATGCTTATTGAGCAGGATTTTGCTACTGCATTGTGAGCCATTGTTTGGCTGAGATACAGGCTGATTTTTTTGGGCAGAAACACATTGCATTTGAGCTAGTGTTTGGCTGTGGTTGTTTGGCTGTGGTTGAGGATAACTTTTTTGGGGTGATTGCATATTGTATCCCAGAAGGGATTGAGGTTTGAGCTGAATTTTGGGGCAGATTTACTGCTATTTCAGAGCAGCCACTGTCAGTGAATGCCATTGCAGTGATTGCATAGCAATCAGTGGTCTTTTAGTTGTACATTTGCTGTCTTTTCCTTTGCAAGTACACTTGCCTTTATTCTTGAGCTTGAAATCATGTCTCTCAATGAGAATTTTGGTACCGTAACGGAAGCAGATAAGTTGGATGGACCCAACTATGCTTTGTGGTCATTTACACTCAAGAATATCTTGATTGGAAAGGGCTTATGGGACATTGTGAATGGTGATAAGACTAGACCTGTTGGATCTAGCACGAGTGCATCATTCACTTCTGGCACTACCACTCAAGCTTCTACTACCGCTCCCATGGAGGATCAGAAGAGGTTTGATCGCAAGGATGCCCAAGCGTTGTCTTTGATTGCATTGTCTATAAAGACACACATTAAGTCCACTATCAAGTCTTGCAAGACTTCAAAGGCAGCTTGGGATAAAGTGAAAAGTATGTGGAATGTGAAGAATGAAGTAAGAAGCATTGCTTTGAATTATAAGCTCAATGACTTGTCCATGCAGGAACGTCAAACTATTTCAGCTCATATTGCAAAGATTACTGACATTCGGGATGAGCTCGCAGCTATTGATGAGGATATAGAAGAGAAGAAATCGGTCTCTATCACCCTCAATAGTCTGGCATCCTCATATGATACGTTTGTTCCTTCCTTGAATATTATGCTCAGGGCTTCTCCACTCAGTTTTAAGGAGTTAGTTGGCTTGCTCTTATAGGAAGAAATGCGGACTTCCAATTCAGCCCGTTCGAGTGAGCAAGCACTTGCCACTCATGGAAAGTGTAAATTTCAGAAAAAGACCAGCCATGCTTATTGCCCAGGAAGGAGGGGAATGCAAACACAAATGCAGGGAATGCAGATAAAGGTGCAAAGGTGAAGAAAGGAAAATGCAATTATTGCAAGAAGCCTGGTCATTACATTGCAGAGTGCCAGAAAAGGATTGCCAATGAGAAAAAGAGGCAAGTCACAAGTAGTAGTTATGTGGCACCAACTGAAAATGCCAGTGCTTCACCATCTCATGCAAACTTTGCACAAGAGAGAAAGGATTATGCGTTTACTGCATTTCAGGACAGCTTTGGTGCCAGGGGGGATTTAGTTGCATATGATGGTTTTCTCGCTTCATCTGGGGATTCTTCATTTGCTGCCATAGATACTTGGTATCTAGATAGTGGTGCATCAAAGCACATGAGTCACAGGAAAGAGTGGCTTGAAGAAATCAAACCTGTTCATGGCAGACAGGTTACTTGTGCTAATGATACAACTTAGGACATCACAGGAGTGGGAGATGTTCCCATTCTTCTGGATTTAGGAAAGAAAAAGTTATATTCGTGATGTCTCGTATATTCCTGACTTGAGGAAAAATCTTGTTTTAGTTCCATCCATGGCTCATGATCAGCACATGCTTGTGGAATTCCAGGATGATCAATGCAAAGAAAGGGTATGAGATTGTGGCTATAGGTCCTTATGAGGCCAACAATGGTCTTTACAAGCTTGATGCTCAGCCCTATAATCAGCATGCTATGGTTGTCTCTTCTTCTACTCCACGTGATTTATGGCATGCCAGGTTTTGTCATGCACATCACAGAGCTTTGGCATATTTGCATAATCATAATATGGTTGAAGGATTTCCAAAATTACATCAAGAGGTGTGTGAATCTTCTGTTCTTGGAAAGTTGCATCGCCTACCATTCCAAAAGGATGGTCCAGGTTCAGTAAGAGCACAACGGGTCTGAAGAAACATGGTGGAGAGAGGGAGAGAGAGAGGATAGGCTAGGGAGAGAGGAAGTGATACTCAAAAGGAGACATAATGAAATGGAAATGAAATGACTAGAGCAATGAACAAAAATGAAAGTACTCACATGTAGACCAAAGAGCTTGTAGCTTGATACTTGATTGATTTGACACTAGACAAGTACAACTCTTATATAAGAGCACACACACACATATGAACACTTATGCATATGGGATAACTCCCAATATGACACGTGGCATCCATAGGACTCACTAGACTGTAAAACACCCCCTAGACACCTAGTACACTCACTTTTGACTCATTGTGGCTTCATATTCCAACACCCCCCCATGAAGGCAAGGTGAGAGACTACTGGAATGGAACCAAGAACAGAACATGACAATGATGGAGTCTACTGCTCTGTGCACCCCAAGTAGCTCAGAGGCTCAAATAAAGCATGGCTACTTGACCCAACAAATCGGTCTTGGGAAATGCACCACCATCCTAAAACTCGGCCAGGCCTGATAGAGAGACCCATCAAAGCCAATAGAAAGGCTCCCACAATACATCCCCCCTTGGCTTCATAACAGGACTTGGTAGGAAACCACGCAATCATAAAGGAAATAACACATCATTTGAGGAGGACTATCCAAGGCTGAGAGCCTTTATTGACTCTTCAAACATTCATTTTAGAGGGACTACTCAAGGTAGAGAACCTTTAACTCAAACATATAAAAAATATAAAAGATTTCATTCATTTTATGCATAGCGAGTGCAGAGAACCCATGAGACCGAAGTAGCTACTGCACAAGAGTGTGCACATCCTGATGCAAAGAGGTATGTCAGTCAAGCACCAGGCGAGAATGCCCTCGAGTGATGTGTCGATGAAGGCCATAGGAGCAGCTACCAAGGAAGATCACGTCATGACTCTCAATGTGCTGATCGGAGAGTCACCGAATGCGCAAAAAAGGCTTAAAAAAATGAGCGAAAGTGCTCAAGGGAGCTGCCCAGTTGAAGATGCAAATCGTGGGCAGCTAAAATCAGATTCGTGAGCACCAGCAAATCGGGGGCACCCGCCGCGAATTGGGAGCAAAGTAAGGGCAGCTCAGCTCAGTGGCTTATGCGCATTTGGAGAGGCAATGAGTAGCAGAGATGGCGCACCAATCGAAGCAGTCACCGAAGTGTACCGAGATCAGAGAAATTATATTTGACTGTTCGGGACAGTCAAACACCGCAATATCGCAATGTCGGATATGACAAGGTGTGAAAAGAGTATTCCCCGCTGTCGGAAGTCTCAAGTCAATGTACCGTAGTGTCGGTACAGCCGAAATGACTTGTGGGTAAGCTCGGGAAGTTCAAATCACTGGTGGAGGTCATGGGAGTCCAAATCTGAGCAAAAAATGCCAAAAAGTAGCCTAAAACTGCTCGGAATCACCTTCTGACAAGTTGTATGGACTCCTGGCACTGTCGCACAGCCGCTTGCAAAGGTCCGTACGGATGTATGGACAAAAAATTGATATTTTTTTTTCTCAAAATGGTGCGGGACATGGTCGTTTATGTTTCAGCAGTGCCAAAATGTCAAAAAACGTCAAAATGGGACCTCAAAAGGTCAAAAAACAGCAGCTGGACTGCTCCAAAACAAGTTTTTGGCGACCAACTAACGAGGAATGTCCGCCAATGCTAAGGGAGAACCACGAACTGATGCGGGAGTGAGCTGAACTCACAAACGAGGACCAGGAACAATCACTAGGACACCGGAGTACTTGATGGCGAGGAACCATGGCGAGGCTAAGGGAAGGGAGGCTCTACCTTAGAGGAGAGGGGAGGTTCCATTTGCAGGCTTCTCTCATCCTCTAGATAGAGAAAGAATAAGGGGAAGGTAGGAAGTGAGGCTCTGATACCAAATGAACATGGTGGAGAGAGGGAGAGAGAGAGGATAGGCTAGGGAGAGAGGAAGTGATACTCAAAAGAAGACATAATGAAATGACTAGAGCAATGAACAAAAATGAAAGTACTCACATGTAGACCAAAGAGCTTGTAGCTTGATTTGACACTAGACTGAAAGAGCATGGGATAAAGCATCACAAAACAATGCCATACACGCCTCAACATAATCCGATTTCAGAGAGGAAGAATAGGACTCTCATGGAGATGACACGGTGTATGCTGAAATTTAAGGGAATGTCAAAAGCATTTTGGGGCGAAGCAATTGTTACAGCCACATATATTCAGAATCGCTGCCCTATACAAGCATTGGTTGACAGGACGTTTTTTGAGGCATTTTATAGGTACAAGCCTAAGGTGAATCATTTCAGAGTATTTGATGCTTTGGTACCCGGCTGAAAATCAATCCAAGCTTGATGATAAAAGCATTAAATGCATCTTTGTGGGCTATAGCACTAAAAGATGAAACTTTAGGCTTTCTGATCCAGCCACAAGGAAAGTAATCATAAGCAGGGATGTTTTGTTTGTAGAGCATGATAGCATGTAGCCCATCAGTGAGGAGTTACCTCCATATGAAGATACACCTTTGGACATCATTCAGTTTGAGGATGATGCTGATTTAGGTTGTCCAGTTGATGTTCCCTCTACCTCTCAGACTCGAGCAGGGTTGCCACATGTTGAGGGTTCTTTTTCCTCAAATGTTTCAAATTTGCAGCCACCTCATGGGGAGGGGCGGCTTAATATTTGGAAGCATTATCATCGCCGTGCAAAGGATGTTACTCCAGATGCACTTCCAGATGGTATTAGGTTGACACTTGCAGATGCTAAAGATCAGCCTATATTGGGGAGAACAAGGGCCAGCACTCAAAATGCTAACGACCAGGTGAATTTTACTCTCATGACCCAAGTGATGGAAGCTGAAATTGAGCCTCAGCGCTTTGACAATGCTCAGGGCAATCGGGCATGGCAGAAAGCCATGGAAGCTGAGATTAGATCCATTCAAAAGAATGCTACATGGGACAAGTGGTTGATGCATCCATTGGCAAGAATGTGGTTGGCACAAAATGGATCTACAAAATAAAGTACCAGGCTGATGGTAGAGTTGAGGAGTACAACAAGAAGAGGGGATAGATTACGAGGAGACTTTTGCTCCAATGGCCAAGATGACCACCATTCGCTCTGTCATCTCTCTTGCTGCATTTTATGGATGGTCAGTGTACCAAATGGATGTCAAGACAACCTTCATCAATGGGGATCTCAAGGAGGAGGTCTACGTGCATCAATGTTAGAATTATTATTATAATTTAGCAGTGACCAATGTAATGTAATAAGTAGGTTAGGGGCACTTTTCCCTCATTTGAGGTTTTTCCCCCTAACCACAGTTAGTTCACTAACTACCGTTAGTGAAGGATAAGGTTTTGTCACTTAGACAAAACCTTTCCCTCTTCTTCTATTACTTCACTTCATCTATTGCAAGCACAACGTTCAGCTCTCTTGCTCTCTCACTCTCTCTTTCTCACATTTGGTATCAGAGCAGGTTACCCTGTTTGTGAGCTCGACCCTCTCCATTCCAAGCTTGGGAGAACTAGTCCGTCTAACTCTCATTACTACACTCCATTTCAGCCGTACACCCAACGACGCTCCAGTCGTACAACTTGTCGTACAACCTGCCGTACAACCTGACGTACAGCTCCCGCTACTTGATCATACAAACCTGCAATCAGCGTCGTACTGTAATACAGATACCGTACCAGCTTCAATCGCCATCCGTACAACAGGCGTCAACGTACAGCCGTACAATTGCCTATCAGTCCTCCGTACATCGCTAGCTGTTGCTTGCCGTACAGTACGTACAGTCGTTCATACATTGTACGGACAAGCACCCGTACATTTGTAGCTCTGCACCAGGTCTGATCTACTCCAGCCCTTGTAACCGTACGGTTGTCAAAACCATACCAATAGGTTCGTACAATAGCATCAGTGTCGTACTGCCGTACAACGCTGAACCTGCTTCTTGCTTCGTGCATCAATCGTTTTCTTTGCAGGGCCTTCTTCAGCAGAGGATTCTTTGCAAGGGCCACTTTGCAAGTGTAGTTTGCACTTTGCATTTTGTGGATTGGACAAGTATTGCAGGCAGATTGCAAATTTATCAAGAGTTTGGGGCTTTTGGACTTGCATTGCAAATTTTGCAACAGTTGGGGCTTTCAGTCAATTTGCCCTCTTCTGGTTACAATTTATGGCAAGAAATTGGGGCTTTTGCAATTGGATTGCAATTTTGCAGTGGAAGAGCAATTTGGGAGCTTTGTAGGCTTTTTAGACTCAGTTTGAGTCACATTTGAGTATGTGGGAATTTTTTGCAGATATTTTACTCTAGTGCATTTTGAGACATTGTTTGGCTGTGGATTCAAGCAGGTACATTTTGAGATTATGGGTGTGCTCATTTGCACACGTTGGCCGTAGCATTCGATTCTTTTGCAAATAAATTGCAAATTGGGGCTTTCAGTCAATTTGTCCCTTTTTGAGTTGCGATTTCTTGCAAAAATTTGGGGCTTTTTGCTTTACACAGTACTTTCTTGCATTTTTGGGGCTTTCAGGGAATTTGCCATCTTTTGGATGCAATTTCCTTGAAGAAATTGGGGCTTTTGGCATTTGGATGCAATTTGGCAGTGTAAAAGCATTTTGGGACTGTTGCAGGCAATTTTGAGTGACATTTTTGGAAGTTTTGGACTCATTTTTGGAAGTTTTGGAGAGCATTTGCAGGACAATTGAAGTGCATTTTGAACCTTTGACGGGCTGTGACAGTATTTGTCACTGTGGGCAGATTTTTCTTTGCAGATTTTACTTGTGCATTTTATATCCCAAGAAGGGATTTCACTTCGTCAGTCTGCTGTATTTTTTGATATTTTCTGGTATAAATGGCTCAGAACAACTCCAATGAGGTGTTCGGGGTTCTCACACAGGAGGATAAGTTGGATGGCACCAACTACTCCTTGTGGAGTTTCATGGTTCGCAATATCTTGGTTGGCAGAAATCTTTGGGATTATGTCAATAGAGATGAAGAAAGACTAGATACAACGCCTATACTTGTCACTCCTACAGCTGGAGGCAGGGGTAGAGGTACAAATACAGCACAGGTGATTGGAGCAACCGCTCCAAGAGCTCCCACAGCAGAGCAGAAAAGATGGGACTCTAGAGATGCACAAGCTCTTTCAAATATGGAGGGAGATTCCACGAACTCTCACCTCACAAAGCTTCAGGACCTCAGGGAACAATTGTTGAATATTGATGAAGTCATTCCGGATTCAGAGATGATCACCACCACTCTGAACTCTCTTCCTGAGTCCTATCTCGGTTTCCACACCTTACTGAATTTGTCATTAAGGGGGGGCAGCAATCCTCTCTCCTTTCACAAGTTGGTAGGACTTCTGTTGTAGGAGGAACAAACACGCAGAAATATGGCAACCCGGGCTGGCGAGCATGCTATGATCTCCAAGTTCAAGCCCAAGGGTAAAGGGCAGCAAAAGCCACATGACAATCAGCCCACACATCAGCATAAAGCTGATTCTGAACAGCCTTCTTATAAGGCAAAGGGTGATACAAATAAACAGAAAAAAAAGGGCATCTGTCATTATTGCAAGAAGCCAGGTCATTATATTGGAGAGTGCAAGAAGCGCATAGCCAAAGAGAAGAAAAGGGATTCCAGTATGGCTGTGTCAGATGCATCAGTTCCACATTCTCATGATGGAGGAGATGTTGCAGCCAACTTGGTTGAAGAGCACTATGCCTTTCTGTCTTGCACTTCAGATTTTTCAGTGTGTAGTTCAGATACTACAGCCACTAATGATGATGACCCATATGCTTTCTTGACTTGCAGTTATGATCCTTCAAAGGATGAATACTCTTTTAGTGCTGATGAGACACTACATACTTGGTATTTTGACAGTGGTGCTTCAAAGCACATAACTACCTGCTCCTCGACCCCCACCTACCTCAGGGGCACGCGACGCTCTCCAGTGGGTTCCAGCATGTGTGCAGATCCCTCCTTCAGTTCACGAGGGTACATTAGTGGACTCTGCTTCACCTCGAGCTGTCCCTCCAGTCTCACCTCGCACAGTCCGAGACATTGAAGCTTCGACCTCCTCCCCGGTTGCAACTTCTTCCCTAGAACCAGCGGTGCCAGACGCTCTTTTTGAGGCAGTAGAGGTCTCCGCGGCTGGGCAGACACAGGATAGAGAGCAGTCTTCACTTCCTCCCTTGGATAGGGGGAAGGGGATGGTTTACACTATTGATCCTCTTCCCTCAGAAGGGATCCTTCGCACTCCGGTGTCTGGTTTGCTTCACAGGAACTCATTTTCAGCCCTGGCAGATGGTTCAGATTTCCCAGAGGAGGAGTTTGTGCCCCCTACTTTTGGG
Source organism: Dipteris shenzhenensis (assembly GCF_047967505.1). NCBI lineage: Eukaryota > Viridiplantae > Streptophyta > Polypodiopsida > Gleicheniales > Dipteridaceae > Dipteris > Dipteris shenzhenensis. Next base: position 22,024,082 of record NC_141609.1, read on the forward strand.
AAGCCAGTGATTGGGTTTCATGTTGACAGGGCTTCTTCTTCAAGTGGTAGGGTTCTTTCCCCTGTTAATTTTATGCCACTTGGTTCCATTCCTCCCTCCTCTAGCAGGAGGTCTTCCCCTGTTGAGGAGTTTGTTTCTGCCACTAGGTCGGGTAAGGTTCCACTCTACATCCTCCCGTCGATGAGGATTATTAGTTGGAACATACAAGGCCTAGGTGGCGTCCCACATCGCCACCGTAGACAGTTGATCCGGGATCAACTTCATCCAGGTGTTACTGGGGGTTCCATTGATATCTTATTTATTCAAGAGCACAAACTGGATTCTAGAGATTGTGCCAAGTCAGGCAAGTTGCTTTCTGGCCATACTTTTTGGTCGCCTGCCTTGGGCACCAGGGGGGGCACTTCTATTTCAGTTTCGCAGTCGGTTCTCCCCTTAGTTGTTGGACACAAAGTCATTATTCCCTCTAGAGCTCAGTGGATTGTTCTTTTGATTGGAGGGCGTAAGGTTGGTTTCCTTAACCTGTATGCCTCCAACATTAGAGGGGAACGTGTCCTTATGTGGAAGGATTTGCTCTCCTAGGCCCCCATTGCGGATTCATGGGTGATTGGAGGTGACTTTAACATGGTTGAGTTACCGTCAGACAAAAAAGGGGATAGAGAAGGCGGACTTCACTCTTTGGAGAGAGCAACTTGGGATGCCTTCCTTTTTCACTTCTGTGGCAGAGATACTTGGTTGGACGATGCCTTTCTTATTCAGCCACAGTCCCTCCTGTTCTCTTGTCGAACAGGAGGCAACAGATGTCTATTCATGCACGCATTGACAGATTCTATGTAGATGATTGGGTACTAGACAGAGGTGGATCGGTATGCATTGCTGCTGGGGTTTCCACTTCACACCACTTTCCTGTTGTGCTGGCTATCTCAGAGCCTCACTTGAGAGGCCGGTCTGCCAGCATCAGGATTCCAGATGCCTTTTACACAGAGGAGGACCTTACAGAGGCAGCTCTGCAGATATGGGTTTTTCATGTTCAGGGTGGGCAGCCATATCCATCACATGTAGCTGCTGCCCTTTCTGGTATTAGCGACTTCTACTGCTCAGTTGCTTGTACCAAGAGACGAGATATTCTCAGACGTGAGATTGGTGTTCGTTCCCATCAGGTATTTGCAGTGGGACCCTGGAGAGTGGGAGTGGATTGACGCAGGGCATCGAGAGAAGAGCATCCCCTTCTTTCGTTACACGGTCAGTAATGCCAGGAGATTTCATCTCAGTAGTAGAGGTTGGAGACCTTCCAGAGTTCCTCATTGGAAGACATTTGATATCACTGCGGATCTGCAGAGGTGCTTCTGGAGGAGACTCTGGAAATCCCACAGGAATACAAAGATCACTATCTTCTTTTGGCTCTCTATCCATGGTGGGATTGCAGTGAACCTTTGGAGGTCCAGGTTTGGAGCCGACCCTACTTGCCCTCGCTGCCTCTCTGCTTCGGAGACTATTCAGCATTGCTTATGGGATTGCACACAGGCGAGGATGATTTGGATGGGGGTAGCCATGATTTTCAGTCACTTTGCCCACTCCCCATTCTTTATGACATGGGGCTCAGTGGCTTGGCTTTCTCTTACAGGGCCTCAGGTATTCTATGAGAGATTTGACTCCTCTCGGGCCATTTCGGTTTGACATCATCAGACTGAGTCCTGTTCGTTGGATGTGGTACCACACCTTTCTTTTACAGCTGTACATGCCTCTATGGATACTTCTTGGGAGATTCTAGCGAGCATAGCATCCTGGCATATCTGGAGAGCCAGATGCACAGAGGCTTTGGAGGGTACTCAGGTTCATCCCTCGCACACATTGGCTAGTATCTGGACAGACATCTGGACAGACACCATACATACTTTGATGGCCGTATGGATGGGTATGCAAGGAGACTCCCGTGCAGCCTCAGCTAGGAGGGCTTCTTTCTTCAGGGAATGGAAGGATTCTCCTTTCTTCTCTGAGACTACTACAGGGTTGAGGTGGCACTTTCAGCCTCAGCCTTGGTTGTTTTCCACCTCACTCTGAGGGGGTTTTTTAATTTATCCTCATGATTTCATGATGTATTCCGCTTTGAGCTTGCTCTCGCAGGCTTTTTCTCTTACTTAATAGAAGTCTCTTTCTTGAAAAAAAAAAAAAAAAGCACATAACTTCCAAGAAAAGTTTGTTTGTGACTTTGCATTCTTCACCCACCAAGAAGAAGGTAACTTGTGCGAATAATTATTCTTATTCAGTGTGTGGAGTGAGAGACATTATTCTCACATCCACTGATGGCACAGATTTCAGAATTTTAGATGTACTCTATGTGCCAGGGATAAAGAAGAATTTGCTTTCAGTGTCCTCACTCAATAGAGGAGGATTTCAGGTTGTTTTTTATGATGACAAGTGTGCAGTCAGAGATAAAGAAAATGACTATGCTTTGAGGTTGTCTGGCACTTTGTATCGAGGTCTTTTTCAGCTTGATTTATATGAAAAAAGATCCCATCTTGCATTATAAATTAGCACTCCCACTGCTGCGATGCAGAATGCGGAGTTATGGCATGCCAGGTATGGGCACATGAGCTATGGCAGCTTAATGACACTTCGGAGGCATGATATGGTTGATGCATTACCTCTTTTGGAGTCACCTCCTCCTCATGCATGTGAGGGCTTCATTCTTGGCAAAATGCATAGGCTTCCCTTCAAAAAGGATGGTGCAGTAAAAGCTACAAGAAAATTGCAGCTTATTCACAGTGATGTCTGCAGTTCCATGAGGACACCTGCTTTTGGGGGTTATCTCTATTTTGTTACTGACTTTACCAACTACACTTGGGTCTATGGTCTCAAGGCAAAATCAGAAGTGTTTATGCATTTCAAACACTTTGTGGCTATGGTTGAGAATGAGACACGACTCAAGGAGCAGACACTTCGCACAGATCGAGGGGGGGAGTATATGTCTCATGAATTTGAGACATTTCTGAAAGTAAAAGGCATTATGCATCAGCTTACAGTGAGGCTTACACCTTAACAGAATGGCAAAGCTGAGCGGAAGAATCGCACCGCCATGGAAATGGATAGATGCATGCTCACAAGTAAGAAGTTGCCTCACAGGTTTTGGCTGGAAGGCCTCATGTGTGCCAACTATATTTTAAATCGAGCTCCTACAAAGGCTTTGAAGACAATCACTCCCTATGAGGCATGGCATGGGAGAAAGCCTTCAGTGGACCGTTTCAGAGTCTTTGGTTATGTTGCATATGCCCACGTGCCTGTGGAGTTCAGACACAAGTTGTCAGATAAGACACTCATTTTTGTGGGATATAGTTCACAAAGCAAAGGCTATCGTCTCTACAATCCTGCTGCACGCAAGATTTTTGTTAGTAGAGATGTTATATTCTCTGAAAATTCTGCACATACACATGCTGAATTTCAGATTCCGGCCTCTTCAGATGATGTGTTTGAGGGGATGCTTCCTATAGCATTTGGTTCCCCCGCTGAAAATCAGAATTCACAGCAATCTCCGCCAGCTCCACAAGTACAAATTCAGCCCCCAGCTGAATTGGTACGACCTCAGGGTGTGGATGAAGTTATCAGGCAAGAAATTCCAGAGATACACGCAGCCAAAACAGTCCCGCATTGGTTGCTTTAGACTCTCAGGGAGAGTACGCTTGAAGCTCCATTGCTTGGCAGAACTCGTAGTGCAGTAAGGCACATGGAGGGAGCTCATTCAGTTGAATTAGCTTATGCAGGTACTCTTCTTAATGAGAAGGAGCCTGAGACATTTGAAGAAGCAAAGGATAATGTGCATTGGATGAATGCCATGCACGATGAGTTGCAGTCCATTCATAAAAATCAGACTTGGGATGTTGTGGATTTGCCACTAGGTAAGAATGCCATAGGTACACGGTGGGTTTTCAAAGTCAAAAGAAAGCCAGATGGGTCCATTGATCAGTATAAGGCAAGGCTGGTTGCAAAAGGATATGCTCAGAAAAAGGGCATAGATTATGAGGAGACTTTTGCTCCTACATCCAGGATGACCACCATCAGGTCAGTTATAGCAATGGCTGCAAATTTTGAATGGAATGTTCATCAGTTGGACATTAAAACAGCTTTCCTTAATGGAGACTTGTTGGAAGAGATTTATGTCAGACAACCTCCGGGTTTTGAAATTTCAGGAAATGCACATCAAGTATGCAAATAAAGCTTTGTATGGGCTGAAACAAGCCCCACGTGCATGGTATGCCAAAATCGATGCCTTTCTAACCAGCAAGGGGCTGCACAATAGTCCAACTGAAAGCACCTTCTACATCAAGAAGGATGGGGGGGATATTTTGGTCATCATTCTTTATGTAGATGACATGCTGCTCACCAGATCAAATGAGGAAGTAATTGTAGATTTCAAAAGCCCAATTGAAAGCTACATTTGATATGTCAGACTTGGGCTTGTTACATTTCTTTTTGGGGATCAAGTTTATTCAAGAGAAACGTGGCATTGTTATGTCTCAGTCCAAGTATGTTCAAAAGCTCTTGGACAGATTCAACATGCATGATTGCAAGCCTATGTCCACTCCCATGGAGCCGAGGCTGAAGCTTACAATGTATGATGCGGGTGAATCAATTGATGTCACACTCTATAGTCAGGCTGTTGGATGCCTCATTTATCTCTGCAATACACGACCTGATATTCAGTTTTCAGTTTCTCAGGTGAGCAAGTATATGCATAGCCCAAAGATTATGCATTGGCAGGCTGTAAAACGCATCTTCCGTTACTTGCAAGGTACAAAGTCTTTTGGCTTGATGTTTCCCAGGGGGGGTGACTTGCAAATGCATGCTTACAGTGACTCAGATTGGGCTGGAGACTATGATACTAGGCAGTCCACCAGTGGGAATTGTTTCTTTCTAGGACATGCTTGCATTTCTTGGTTGAGCAAGAAACAATCTACAGTGGCTACCTCCTCATGTGAAGCTGAGTATAGGGCAGCTTTCACAGCGACAGTTGAATGTGTTTGGCTGCGTCGTTTGTTTGCTAATCTTCATCTTTCATTGAAGGGTCCTTCTCTGATTCTCACTGATAGTGTCAGAGTGCTATAGCAGTGGCAAAGAATCCTGTGTTTCATGCTCGCACGAAGCACATTGAAGTTCACTATTACTGTCAGAGAGAAGTTGCATGCAGGAGAGATCAGTATGATCTATGTGTCAACACATGACAATGTTGCAGACATCTTTACCAAAGCACTTCCACGTGAAAAGTTTGAGGCATTTCGCAGTGCCCTGAACTTATCTCCTTTTGGTGATTGATCATTTCCTTGTACATGACATTGGCACTGCAGGGGGGTGTTAGAATTATTATTATAATTTAGCAGTGACCAATGTAATGTAATAAGTAGGTTAGGGGCACTTTTCCCTCATTTGAGGTTTTTTCCCCTAACCACAGTTAGTTCACTAACTACCGTTAGTGAAGGATAAGGTTTTGTCACTTAGACAAAACCTTTCCCTCTTCTTCTATTACTTCACTTCATCTATTGCAAGCACAACGTTCAACTCTCTTGCTCTCTCACTCTCTCTTTCTCACAATCAGTCCCAGGGTTTTGTTGTTCTGGGACAAGAGTACGAGGTATGCAAGCTCAAGAAAGCCTTGTATGGGCTGAAGCAAGCGCCTCGTGCATGGTATCATAAGATACATCAGTTCTTGCTGTCCCAAGGCTTTGTGAACACTCACACAGAGCCAAATTTATATGTTCTGCAACAAAAATCAGATCTGGTCTTGTTGGTTCTTTATGTTTATGACTCATACTCACTGGCAATAATTCTCAGCAAATTGCAGTAGTGCAGTCGGTTCTTTGTCAAACATTTAACATGACTGGGCCTATTACACTACTGTCTTGGCATTGAATTTTGGCAAACCCAAGGGGGGATTTCTATGTCCCAGACCAAATAAGCCAAGGGGTTGTTGCAGAAATTTAAGATGGAGAATAGTAAGCCTGTGGCCACTCTATTGGAAAAAGGACTCAAACTGATTAAGCATGATGAGGCTGAAAAGTTTGATGGTACTTTGTACAGGCAGCTGGTTGGTAGTTTGATTTACTTATGCTCTACGTTGCCAGACATTGCGTATGCCACAAGGCTTCTACGCATTGGAATACAGTGAAGAGGGTACTTAGTTATGTACATGGTACACTTACCTATGGGCTGCATTATGCTCCAGATGGTGACATTTCTCTGAGTGGCTTTACAAACTCAGATTGGTCAGGGGACAAAGATGATCGCAGGTCCACTTCCAGCTATTGCTTCTCATTGGGCTCAGCATGTATCGCATGGCTGAAGCAAGACCAAGTGTCTCTCTCCAGTACTAAAGCAGAGTACAAAGCTGCGAATTCAGCCACTATGGAATGCATGTGGTTGAGGAAGCTTCTGCATGACTTGCATCATGCTCAGGATGGTGACGCAACTCAGATCTTCTGTGACAGCCACAGTTGCATTCCTATTGGAAACAATCTTGTTTTTGATGCTCGCATGAAACACATTTAGAATCACTATGATTATGTGCGGGACTGTTTACAGATGGCTTCATTGACCTCACATATTGTTCCACTGAGGACAATGTGGCCGATATCTTCACTAAAAGCCTGTCAGCACCTCTTTTCACACGACATCGACATGGCTTGGGGATACGAGACATACAAACAATGTCAAGGGGAGTTGTAAAATGACATTGTTTTCTTTTGTACTCCCATAGGTTGCTATATCCACATGTGGATGAATTTGTGCAACCATGGTACTTTAGATACTTCAGGTACTATTGAGACTAGACTCCAGAGTACTTCAGCCATATCATTGAGGGGGGATTTGTAGAGATATCTACAATGATATGGTGTTGTAGGTCATAAATCAACTATATGGTTGACCAGTACTTGGGTACTATATATACCAATTACTTGTATTATTTCATTTGAATATTTCAGTTGGAGTTCACTTGTGTTCACTTCTTGCTCTCTTGTGTTCACAACTCTACAGTGTAACAAAAGAAGGAAAGACTCTTCTCTCAATGTCCATCAACCCATTCCCATTCCCCGAGATCCCACTCCAAGTACTTTATGAAAACACCCTCATAAAGCCACAATCTCAACGCTCCCAGGGTAACAAAATGTGGGTGAGGGTCTAAGTACCACTCTGAATATAAGCCATGTTCCACCAATCTAACAATCTTGACCGGTTGAAATGATAAAATATTATCGATTGATCTAGACAGCCTGCTACCCACAAGGACATCAAAGACTAGGACATCCTCATCTGCACCATAGACTGCAATAATGTATAGAGGAATGCAATCCACTAGAGTGGCTGCATTAATTCTCCCTACACTCCCTTTGAGATTGCTTACTTATTGAGCCATATGGTCATCTGGAAGCTTTTTGAAGCTTTCCAGGACTACACTGTGGAGACAAGGCCCCTCTCCCACTTGGACCACTGCATATAGTGTGAGGCACCAAGTGGTCTACCATGATCATCAAGTATGTTGTCGTTCCACATGAGAACCTACATGTCCGGTCTGCTGTTGCTCCCCGCTGCTCCTACTGCCCTCCTTCCTGCTCCCCTCCTTGCTGCCCCCTCCCTCCCCTCCTTGCTTCTGCTCCCTCCCCTCCCCCCCTACCTTCTGGTCCCCCCGCCTCCCCCTCCGACTCCCCTCCCTCGCTGCTGCAGCCCCCCCCTGCGCGCTGCCTCCTCCCCCGCGCGCTGCCTCTTCCCTCCCCTCCCTCCTACCTGATGCTCCCCCCACCTCCTCCCTCCCCTCTCCCCTACCCCCCGCCTCCCCCCCCGACTCCCCTCCCTCACTGCTGCAGCCCCCCCCCGCACGCTGCCTCCTCCCTCCCCTCCCCCCTACCTGCTGCTCCCCCCGCCTTCCCCCGCCCCCCCCCCCCCCCCCCCCGCTCTTTCTTTGCTCCCCCCCCCCCCCTCTCCTCCACTCCTCCTCTCCTCTATCCCCCCCTCCTCTCCCTTCCTCCTCTCTTCTTGCTGCCCCCCCCATCTCTTTGATGACTCCTCTCCTTGCTCATCCTCTCTCTCCCACCTTCATTTCACCCTCTCCCCTCATCTGGAGTACCCTATTCTCCTTTAGGGGTCTCCTGGGCTTCAGGAAAGCGGACGGAGTTCTTCCTAGGAATCCTTCGCACCCCCTCCCCAGGACTGGCTCAGCAGAACTCCTTTTCCGCTCTGGAGGACCTCTCTGACCTCCCATATGATGATTTTGTACCTTCCACTTTCAGAGAGCCAGTTATCGGCATCCCTTTTGAGAGATCTTTCTCTCTCTCACCTGTGGACTTTTCTCCCCTTGGACCTCGTGTGTATGGCAGGAGGTCAGTTCCGGTGGAGGGTTCTCTTTAGGCCACTAGGTCGGGTAAGGTATTCCAACCCGCTTCCTCCCGCCGATGAGGATAGCCAGTTGGAATATACAAGGATTGGGCGGCATCCCTTATCGCCGTCGCAGACAGCTGATCAGGAATCAACTTCATCCAGGTGTTTCAGGTGGTTCCTTAGACATGCTTTTTCTTCAGGAACACAAACTGGATGTCAGAGATTGCTCCAAGTCAGGTAAGTTGCTTTCAGGCCAGACTTTTTGGCTTTCTGCCTTGGGAACCACAGGAGGTACATGCATATCGGTTTCAGATTTCATTCTCCCTCTGATCACTGGACATGGTACCATAACCCCCTCCAGGGCCCAGTGGGTTTTACTTCTGATTGACGGACGTAAGGTTGGTTTCTCAACCTCTATGCTCCGAACAACAGAGGAGACCGTGTTCTGTTTTGGAAAGAGTTGCTCTCGTGGGCTGACATTGCAGATTCGTGGATTATTGGAGGTGACTTCAACATGGTTGAGGCACCTTCTGATAAGCAAGGGGGCAGAGAAGGTGGTATTCATTCCCTCAAGAGAGCAGCTTGGGATGCCTTCTTGTTCAGATTCAGTGGCAGAGATGTTTGGTCAGATGATGCATTTCATGTTCAGTCTCAGTCACTTTTGTTTTCATGGTCGAACCATACGGTGCAGATGCCTATCCATGCCTGGATTGACAGATTCTATGTGGATGACTGGGCTCGTGATAGAGGGGGGACAGTTTGCATTGTACCTCGTGTTTCCACTTCCGATCATTTTCCAATAGTTTTGTCCATCTCAGAGCCCCATCTGAGAGAACGGTCTCACAGTATCAGGATCCCCGATGCCTTATACACGGATGAGACCCTCACAGAGGCAGTCTTGGGAGATCTGGGTTTCTCACATGCAGGGGGGGGTGGCCGGTCCTTCACATGTGGTCACAGCACTTGCCAGTATCAGCGACTTTTATTACTCCGTTGCTAGTGCTCGGCGAGGTGAGGTACTCAGGCAGGAGATTGGTATTCGCCGACAGTTGGTAGCCTTGCAAAGGGAGGAGCAGAAACGACCATTAGATGCTTGGGTACAGGAGTGCCTTGCTATGGCAAGGGCTCACTTGCAGACATTGCTTGATCAGAGAGCAGAGTATGCCTTCCATGCACGGGAGTCCTTTTGGATATAGATGGGAGGAAGAGTCAATAAACACTTTTTCTCTACACTTGGTCCCAGACAGTAGAGAGAGTGTCACGCAGCTTATTGACTCTGACGGCGTTTTCCAGTCTCATCCGGATACCGTCATGCACTTAGCGACAGCTTTCTATGCCTCCCTTCTTTCCGCAGATCCTGACACACAGGCCAGAGATGTGGCTAGAGATGAGATTTGGCAGAGTTTACCTGTGTTGGTCACACCAGAGATGATATGCTCACTTGATGCACGCTTTACCAACACAGAGTTCAAGACTGCTCTCTCCGCTCTTCATAGGGGCAAATGCCCTGGTTCCGATGGTCTTACTCCTTTTTTTACAGCCTTTTGGGATATGATAGGTGATCATATTACTTCAGCCTTGCAGGGCATTTAGGACTCGAGTGAGATGCCTGACTCACTGACCGAGGGACTCATTCAAAGGTGGCAACAGGAATTTTGTATCCCATTGGAGACCCATCACTCTTTTGGGCACTCTATACAAAATCCTTGCCAAGGCGATCAACATCCGGTTGCAGCCTCTTCTTCCAGACCTCATCCACGATACTCAGACAGGCTTTGTGCATGGCGGGAGCATATTTGATAATATCTTTTCCTTTTGGGAAGCCATAGAGTGGGCTATGTAGAGCGGGCAGAGGCTGGCAGTTCTACTACTGGACTTTGAGAAAGCCTATGACAGAGTAGATTGGGGTTTTCTTGAGGGCACTTTTCTACAGTTTGGATTTTCATATGCATGGATTAGAGGGGTGGCCTCCCTGTACAGATCAGCCCACAGCCAGGTTTTGATTAGAGGGGTAAGGGGTGACAGGTTTCAGATTTCCAGATCAGTTCGTCAGGGATGCCCTTTAGCCCCCTTCCTCTTTCTCTTTGTGGCAGAAGCTATGAGTATCTTCCTTAGATCTCAGGCTGAGCTTTATGGGTTGAGATTGCCCTTGAGACAGGAGCAGGAGCTTCTTGACTATGAGTTGGCTGATGACACTGCTATTTTTATTGAGGCCTCTTCGCAGTCCACTTGATTCTTTCTGGACAGCCTTGGATATTTTTTGCTCAGCTGCAGGGGCACACATTAATTGGCATAAATCCTTTGGCTTTTGGATCAGTGATGAGGACACTCCAAGCTGGGAAGTTGACATTGGCTTTTCTTGGATTCAGAGGGGTGTTCCTGTCAGATATTTGGGATGCCAGGTTGGGTTGGGCATCTCTCCAGCACAACAGTTTGCCCCAGTACTAGAAAGTATAAGGAAAAAGCTCATTTTTTGGAGTTCAGCCAAACTCGACCTTGCCTCTAGAGTTATGGTAGTAAACCAGGTTCACCGCCTGGTTTGTGTGTTCTTGCTTGTGCCGGTCTAGGAATTGCATCACTCAGCTCATTAGACCAGTCATGAATTTTTTATGGAGTGGACTTAATGGCACGGCAGATGTTGCAGCGAGGGTGGCCTGGGAGACCATTATTCTCCCTACATGGGAAGGGAGCCTTAATATCATTGACCCGGACTTGCAGTGCAGGGCATTGCTTTCTAAGGTGGTGGTGAGGAGACTCATGCCTGGGCAAGAACCTTGGAAGGATTTCTTTTTTGGACGCATTCAGGTTTGCACACCTACCTTAGGAGATGATTGGGTGGACAGCCCTCGCTGGGATTTTACTCCCGCCTCTTTCAGGTCTCCTACCTCTCCTCTCATGACTGCCATCCTCAAAGCTTGGGGGAGCTTCAGGAACACTCTTCGAAGGGTTCCGCCTTCTATCCTTGAAGAGATTGATAGGCAGCCGATCATTTGGAACGATAGTATACTTGATGAGCATGGCAAACCTCTGGGCACTTCCCATTATATGCAGTGGTCTGGATGGGAGAGAGGCCCCGCCTACACAGTGGGCACTTGGAAGGCTTTTATCAGGCTACCTGAGGATCAGAGGCTACAGTCCGTGAGTCACCTCAGAGGGATAGCACGCAAGATTCAGCAGATAGATGCAGCCATCCCGATGGAATGGACAGTTGAGATGCCTATTACTTCCACCACTTGGATGGGAGCTTTTTCGAGGACAGCAGTTCCTCTACAAGTGATCGCTCTTCGAGGTCTCGGGGAAGATGCTCTGGTCTTTGACGTTGGGGATGGAGGTATGCTCTCTAGATCCACGGATGATATTCTTCTAGAGGTTGCCTTTCAGCCTGTCAGGATTGCTGGTTTTGTGGACCATGGAGAGGGCTTGCAGTGGTACTTAGACCCCGACCCTCTGCTCTTGGCCGTGGGATCCTGGAGGTTGTGGTTATATGGAGGTGCACCTATCAGGTGCTTGCAGTGGGACCCAGGAGAGTGGGAGTGGATAGATCATGGGCACTGAGAGAGGGGGATTCCCTTCTTTCGTTTCACAGTTGGTAATGCCAGGAGATTTCAGCTGAGCAGTAGAGGTTGGATTCCCTCCAGAGCCCCCCATTGGGATAGCTTCTTCATCACCGCAGATTTGCGTAGGAATTTCTAGAGGAGGCTCTGGAAATCCCTCAGAAATAGAAAGATCACTCTTTTCTTTTGGCTTTCTATTCATGGAGGGATTGCAGTGAACCTGCGGAGATCACAATTTGGGGCTGATCCCACTTGCTCTCGCTGTCACTCTGCAGAGGAGTCAGTGCGACATTGCCTCTGGGACTGCAATCAAGCGAGAATTGTTTGGAAAGGAGTTGCTCGGATACTCAGCATTTTTCATACTTCCCCTTTCTTCATGACTTGGGGCTCGGTCGCATGGTTATCCCTTACTGGGCCCCAGGTGTTTTATGAGGATGAGCCTTCTTCTTGGGCACTCTCGATCTGCTGACACGTGCTCTCTACAGGATGTACCACATATTCCTTTCAGAGCTTCACATGGTTCAGTGGACACCTCTTGGGAGATTTTGGCTAGCATTTCCTCTTGGCACATTTGGAGAGCCAGATGCACAGAGGCCTTCGATGACACCAAGATACACCCATCACAGATGTTCACGGGTATTTGGAGTGACTTTGATAGCCATATGGGCTAGCATGCAGGGCCCTTCACAGGTAGCCTCTTCTAGGAGGACTGTATTTCTTCGAGTTTGGAGGGGTTCTCCCTTTTTCTTAGAGGTTGCTACCGGATTGAGATGGCACTATCAGCCCCAATTCTTTCTTTTTTCCTCTTGATCTTTTCATGCATTGCATGGTGTATCCTGTATTCCCGTATGGAGCTTGCTCTAACGGTTTTCTTTAATACTTAATAGAAGTCTCTTTTTCCCAAAAAAAAAAAAAGAACCTACATGTCTATCTCTTCACAAGAGGAAGGGAGAAGTGTTTGAAGAGCACTCCTAAAGCTAGTCTAAGCCTTCAGAATAGCAGCTATCAATTCTTGAGCGAAGCCTCTAAGAATATGGTCATGTCATCCAGGAGCTCGTAATTGAGAGATTCCTCATCATTCTCGATAGGAAGACGAAGTCTACTAATGTGTGTCTACAAGTGGAGGAGAGATGACTCTTTGCCTTAGCTATGAAGAGATAAAGAGGGCAAGTGGGCACTCTTGCACTTAACCCATTTGAAAGAGGATATGATCATGAACCTGGTGTAGGTCATAGGAAAAGGTTTTTAGCCTTGGGGGAAATTTTTTTGTGAGCTTTACATGCGAGCTTTCATTTTTTTGCAAGTTGTGAATGGAAAAGACATAAAAAGGAACACTGAAAACACATGCCTTTGGGAGCTTAAGGGTTTTCTTGCTATCTTTGTTTGAGCCTCAAAGTAAGCATTTTGAGTAGTGAACCGAAAAGAAATGAAATTGGGAGACCCATGAAGCTCCTTCTAGCAAATTCTCTCCCAAACAACTTTCTGTAGCTCACTAAAATTTTTGCTATACATAAGATTTGATCCATTTTGTACACACAATGATTGAGAGACAACTTACTAATCTGATAATAAGGAGGACAATTAATACGCATGAGTAAAATGTTTAATAATACAATCAATAAATCATTGATCACCTTATAACTATTACGCACACCAATAATGGATCACCTTCATGTTACCATGAGCAAGAATAAACTTGTGTGATGGAGCCCCCAGAGCTCGGCTAGGGGTTGCGTTGGTGTAGCCCTTGGCCGAGCTCTGTGGCTCCTTTTTCTGTCTTTGTTTAGGACAATCATCCCCTTCGAGTGAAGCTAATAATTAAGGACGCCCTTTTAGTATCATTGATTATGATCTTGTTAAAATTATTGACATTAATAACTATTAACTATAGATGTTCAAGCTATTGATATACAATGATGGTTGGCATATACATGATGTCCATGTGTAGCATGATAAGATCAAGCTCTTATGAAACAAATATAAAAATAAAACTTTTTAAATATGTAGAATCTTAACACTCTAACAAACATGACCATATTTGGAGTCATATTGACCAAGTTAAATGGCCAAAATAAAACTGGTGGTCCAAGTCCAAGGGCCCCTTGGCGCAGCCCCTCTCCTTGCTTAGGGGCTTGGACAATTAGTTTTTTTTTGCAATAACTTGGTCAATGTGACTCCAAATATAGTCATGTTTGTAGTCAAAACGATCGGTGTCATATGAATACAAAAAAGTAACACACCTCACTATCATTGCAGGAGAAACCTAAAATGGGAAAAAACAGAGGAGGAATCCCACGGCCACCTACCTATCAGTCAATTTTGCATCCGAGTGGCTAGACCTGTGTATGCTGTCTGTGGAACCAACTCCACTAGACGGCTAAGGGAAGACAAGAGAAGCTTGTCTTACAATGGCCCAGGATCTGGTGAGGGCTAGCATTGAGGAAGAAAGTGTGTGTGTGTGTGTGAGAGAGAGAGAGAAAGAGAGAGAGAGAGAGAGAGAGAGAGAGCGGACAAGAGGAGAGCTCTTGCTCAGCCCCAGCCTAGCCTGTCGTACGGCCCCCGTGTACTTTTCGTACAACTTTCGTTAAGTGCCGTACAGTTCCTGTTGTGGGGTTTCCGTACAGTCTTCATTCAGGGCCCGTACGGCTATTGTGTGCTTTCCGTATAGCCTCTGTTCTGTACGTTCGTCCGTACAAGGTCTTTTTTCTCTGTTTTCTGCCTGTTCAGCTATTGTGCGTACGCCCCTCTATTATGTCCGTACTGTACATTCTTTTGTCGTTTCGTTTTGTCTTTTATCCGTACTGTCCATATGTCATACGTACTGTCTATTAGAAGTCCATGTGTGTGTGTGTGTGTATGTGTGTGTGTGTGTGTGTGTGAAGGTTGCTCTTCCAAAGAATTTTTCAAAAGTTTACATCAGAGGAGACTCAAAACAGAAATTTGCAGAGTGCTTATGCCTGATGGATCATGGACTACTTCACGGTCACAGCTTGCTTCTGTTTGCGTGCATCATTTCTCTCAGCAATTTGGCTCTGCAGCTCCTCCCTCACAACAGATTTTGCTTGCACAAAATTTACTGTTGCAACATGTTTCTCCTATCATTTCCCCTACTCAAGCTTTGGAATTGGAGGAACCCTTTACTGAGAGGGAACTTCAGATGCAATCAAATCATGTGGCAGATGGAAATCTCCAGGATGGGATGGTTTAACAGTCGAGTTTTTTCTAGAATATTGGCCTATTTTGAAGCATACATTGCTATATATGGTGAATACTGCATGGCAAATCAGAAAATGCCAGACACATGGAAGAGAGGTCTTGTTAAACTCCTTCCCAAAAAACAAAATTGTGAGTCTTTTGGCAGATTGGAGACCTATCACTCTTATGCCCGTAATTTACAAAGTCACTACCAAAATGATTGTTGATCAGCTAAAGGGGTTTTTACATGATGGGTTGCATCCTGCTCAATATGGCTTTGTCCCGCGTAGGCATATCACAGATAACATTGCTAATGCCTATGTTGGAATTGAATATGCCAAATACACACAGCAGGATGTTTTGTTATTGCAAGTTGATATTGCCAAAGCCTTTGATACTGTTCAGTGGGATTTTATTTCATCGACTATGCAGGCATTGGGATTTGGCACAAAAATGCAGCAACTCATCACTTGGCTATATCAAGATAGTAAAGCTGCCTGCATACTTTCAGGGGATATTTCTCCATCCTGGACTCTTGGTTGTTCTGTCAGGCAAGGATGTCCCCTAAGTGCTTTACTTTTTGCCATAGCCACTCATCCACTGCTTCAATATCTAGACCCTCTTGGACACTGACCAGTTGCACGGTTTGGAGATTCTTGGCAGTCATAGCATGATTGCTCAGGCATATGCTGATGATTCATTCTTTACTCCAAAAAATACTCGGGCTGATCTGTCCATGATTATGCAAGCTCTTTCTACATATGGATTGGCTGCTCGTCTTTGGGTAAATTTTCAGAAATCAAAATTGCTGTCGTTGCATGCACAGGAATGGCACAACCTTCTGTGGCCTGGGGAAATTGTCCCCGCTTCTCAATTCATTCGGCATCTCGGTTATCCTCTAGGCTGGGGACTCACCCATTCACAACAAACTGATTGGGTGCTAACAAAGTTAAGGGCAAAACTTGAATATTGGAAGCTTGCAACTTGGCCATTACATGTTCGTTTGCGAATTACACAATCCATTTTGATAGCATACATACAATTTTATCTGCCTCTCACTATGTTCACTAAGGCAAATCTGGTTTCCTTTATGTCAGCTATCATGTAAATTTTATGGTGTTCAAAAAATGGCAAGAAAAGTCTCAGATTACTCTCTATGCATCGTCTCTGTTCTCCAAAGATGCACGGGGGTCTGAACATTCTCAATATTCAAATGCATTTACTTGCTCACAGAGGAAAAATGATGATACAGTTTATGCAAGGAGATCAGCCTTGGGCCTTCATGATCCGCTCTCTCTTATTACATCTTCATACCTCTGCCTTTGGGCATTGGCAGCCTACTCAGTGGGATTTTTTATTTGGCTCTATCCAAGGCAAGATCAGAGACTGCCCTTTTGTCTCTCATCTGCTTCTTGATTGGAAACATATATTATCCCACTTGGAATGGCATGGCAGGGATTCTTTGTCGGGAAACTCTTTGAGGGTTGAGAATATTTTTTGGTCTAAAGTATTCCACCCTCCTTTGGCCATACAAGAACCCAGACGTTCTTATTTTCTCTCCTTCAAAGGCATTTCATCTCTGGCGGATGTACTTCAGGATGATGGCACAATTTTATCCTTTTCTATGGCTGCTAGCAAATACGGCTTGGGAGCTCATTATCGTCCTTTATGGCATAGGATTTCAGCAATGCTTCAACCGTACTTGCCGGTACCTCGTTTGGAACTTTAGAATCGGCTTGAGGATTGGATTTTACGCTCTTCTTCCTCATACGCCCGTCCTTTGAAGCTCTCACATATCACAGTGTCATCTCTGTATAAAGTGTTATTACCTCCACCTTGGATTTCTCACAGAGCAAATACTGTTTGGCATATGGATCGCCCAATGAAGTGGTGGAGAAAAAGGCCGCGTCTCCTTTGGCATTACAAAGTCCCTCTTCGGCAATAGCTTTTCCTATGGCGAGTTCTCCTTGGCATTTTTCCATCCGGCCAGTTACTCGCACACAGACATATTGCTCCAGCTGTTTGTCACAGATGCCAGCACTCTACTGAATCTGTGCTTCACATTTTTTGGTTCTGTCCACATACTTATGATCTCATCGCTCTCATCCGACAGAGGCTTCGAGTGCGATTTCCTTACTGTTACTTTTGGCAGATTTTTCTGGTTGTTTGGTTTTCATCCACGGAGACAGGGTTTTGATTTATTTTTTGTATGGGTACGCTACTGGACCCTATGGACTTTATGGATGGACAGAAATCATAGAGTCTTTGGTGATCCACTATTTTCATCCTTTCTTTTTTTCAAACGCTCTCTGCAACAATCATTCTACGATTGTGTTCAGACTCGTTTGATTGATCAGGATGTGTATACAGCTTATACTGAGATCTTTAGTTGAGTAGTAGTTACTTCGTTTTTGAAGTAACTATGAATGTGATTATTTTACAGCAATAAAAGATTTCTTCCCACAAAAAAAAATGTGTGTGTGTGTGTGTGTGTGTGTGTGTGTGAGAGAGAGAGAGAGAGAGAGAGAGAAAGTTTATTAAAGTCTTCGGAAGACCGATGGGTCTATGAGATTGTGAGAATCCTGATACAAACAAACTACAAACAAACTGTGAGGGTGGAGCTACTAAACGAGCATCCACACCAATGCAGAATACAAAAAGCTAGTGCCAAGTACTACGTAGTCATGTCAGAGTGATCGACTACACATCAGTGTCATCATCATCATCATCAGGTCATCCACGTGGATGAGACAGTGGAAAGTCGAGGGTAGAGTGCTGTCGACTGCTCGTGGACATCGTCTCCTCGTCGTAGCTCTGCGCCTAACAAGGGCTACAGTGACCCCTCTCGGTCGAGCCCCGACTCTGAACAGAGAGGGGATATCTCCTAGTGTAATATGTGCGTCAACTCTCTGTTTGAGTTGTTGTGTCGCTGGCTCTAGATCCGGGTCATGTCAGGGCCTCGTAGTATGGGGATCCACATGCTCTGGCTGAAAGAACTTTGTGATCAAGCTCTGAGAAGGGTCTCACCAAGGAGGAGGTCTGCTGTTGTCTCCGTGATCGAAGTAGATGCTCGCGGTGCCTGACTACCTCATGGATGAAAGCCACCAAGCATCTCTGGTCTTGCGTGATCGAAGTAGATGCTCGCGGTGCCTGACTGCCTCATGGATGAAAGCCGCCAAGCATCTCTGGTCTGGATAGGAGAGAAATCAGGACAACACCCCAAAACTATCTCTGAAGAGGCAATAGAAGCGTCCTCGGATCTCGTAGTAAACTGGCACCTGGAAATGAAATGCTCCTTCGACTCGACCTCTTGTATGTCACATAATGTGCATATGTGCCTCTCCCGGGGTAGACCCTATGCCCTGCCACTCTCAATGCTTAGTCTATGTGAAGAGAACCGAAACTACCCAATAGAGATCATCAATGAGTGGGGTAAGTGGATCTGCGTATATCCTGGTGGGTCAATGAAACCATCCTCTGTTATATATTCAAGTCTTTGAAAGACTAAAGGGTCTATAAGACTGCAAAAACCAGGTACATAGCTGAATGGATGGAGCCAGCATCTACACCCAACACAACTACAACACAAACATGAATGCTAAATCTCTCTGAAACCCATGGGGAGGACAGAAAATATGTAAGGGAGAGACAGACAGACAGACAGACAGAGAGAGACAGAGAGAGAGACCTTCCTGATGGCTTCGAAAAGGCTTTGATTGACATGCCTTTCAGTGCACGTTACAAGCAAAATACATGGCTGCTGTATGTATTCAGTCCTTTCAATTCCATCATGAATACGATCTTGCAAATCCAGAAAAGACGGAGATTCTTTACGTAAATCTGCCAAGACTAAGCTTTGCAACACGTCCTTTGTTTCTCCAAAGGTAACTTCTATTAACTTCAATCCTGACTTTACAATTACATCTGCTTCCTCTACTTCTTTGATCACCAGATTTGCAATGGAGATGTCTCCAAAACATTTTTCTGCCAATGATTCTAGAGACTCCAATTCAGGATACACCAGTACCAAGCGGTTTCCTGTGACACCTCTTGACAAAAGAAGTTGCATGGAGTAAAATGCTTCGAGAGATGAGCCATAAATGACCACTGGCAAATCGGTCTCCAAGATATTTGAATTGATCACCCCTTCCTCTAGCATTATGGCCAGTTCATCCAAGCAAAGAACTCCTTTTTCTAGACCAGCTTGAAGCTTCCACCTTGTTTGATCTTGTAAACCTGTCGTAAGAACCAGATAATCATACTGCATAGTGTTTCCATTTGAAAGAGAGATGCGCTTTGCCTTTCTATCAAGTCTAACAACTGTACTAGCCACAACATTGACAAGACAATCAATCCCCATCTTCTGGAAGAAGTCCTTGTGACTGTGTTCAATGTCCAGGGACATTTTGCTACCAACAAAAAGGCCCTTGAATCCAAATGGTGAGACAATTGTAACATTTGAAAATCTCAGGTTGGCACATGTAACAAGCTGATGAAGACAAGATGCAGCTGTTTGAGAAGCCCCAACCACAACAATACGAGAATTGACAACAGTTCTGTGCCTGCTAATGAGCCTGTGGGTCATTAAAAACAATGCACAATCGAAGCCAAAGAACTGTCCCCACCTCAGAGCTGCTTTAGAATCCGGCGTCATCTGCTGCATGCTCCCATATATACTAGCTCTGAAGATGGATCTTGCAGGTAATGGTACTGGATCACAAAGCTTTCCCCAAATGCATGGTGGGTGCATAGATGCAT
Source organism: Dipteris shenzhenensis (assembly GCF_047967505.1). Classification (NCBI taxonomy): domain Eukaryota; kingdom Viridiplantae; phylum Streptophyta; class Polypodiopsida; order Gleicheniales; family Dipteridaceae; genus Dipteris; species Dipteris shenzhenensis. The sequence goes on from NC_141609.1 coordinate 22,043,947, forward strand.
GCTGTCGGCCAGGAACCAAAATCATATCTTCAATTACATCTGGCAATTCCTGAGATGGAAAGACGGGGCAAAATAATACAGTTTTACCCAGTTGCTGCATGACTTCCCTTAGAAATAGCCTTCGACGATTTGTAAAAAGAGGATTCAGTACAAACAGAATCGTGACAGCATAATTTGTAGCATTTTGTTGTTTTATATTTATCAGTGGGCAGAGGTCAAAATGGCTGAACAATGCTTCTGTTGGAGCACTTTCCTCAACCAACGTGAAGCCCACCACCTGAGTGTGTGAAGCTACTGCTACCATCGTTGTGCCTGCATGGTTCTATACAATTTGATACATCAGATAAAGGCACACATGGAGCATACAGTAAATTAAAGACCATGCAGAAGTTCAGACTTACATCCTCGTCTTGGATGTTCAATATAGTCCAGGATGTTTTGACGGTCCTGGAAACCTTCTAAGAGACATCTTAAACCTTCTACATCTTTAGGCTTGACTGGGCGCACATCAAAACCCTGTCATAGATACATGTCAGTTGTCTTAAAAACTAAAAATAATATCATGCTGATCATATTTTTTTATTCTTTGTGAAATTCCCACATCAAGCTGCTTGCTTTGCATCTAACAGCACATTAATCTCCTCGCTATAAAAGCATTATTTTTCATGAACTTCTTACCATTAAAACAATGGCCTTGAAATATGTTCACAAGGAAAGTAGGTGTTTGTAGAAAATCATGCTTCAAAGTATGAAGAACCTAGGAATTTAGATTATTCACTTTGATTTCATAAACCCTCATAGTCAGGAGCTTGCTATTTGCCTGTCTAGAAGAAAGTCTCGAATTAGCAGATCAGCTATTCAAATAATGGAGGGGAGAAAAAAGGAGATGGATTTATTAAATTTTAGAGCTGCATTTTACCAACATTAAGTGTCTTTGCAAATTAAATTCTATCTTTCATAGGTGTATTAAAAATTATTTATGTTTGAACAAGAAAAACATATATAAATATATGTTTGATTTGTTTGACAATACTTGCACATGGAGGAATATGTAAATTTTTTCTGCCTTGTCTTCACAGCACCATGATCTCTAAGGGGCCTAGGCAGCAAATGGCCGCCAGTACTATCCCTGAAAGTGAATCAGCTGCTTGCAGACTTTCTGTCCTAATATTGCTCCTCATGCATGGTTCCTTTGATAGCCGTGATTGTTATATCATGATTTGTTCATTCTCTCATCTTTTAGGATCACAATTGTATAGAAGGGGCAATGTTTGCTCAGGTGCCCAAAAGGAGTTTGCTTTTGCAAATGATTACAAGGTGTTCAGGAATTGCATGGAATGCCAATGAAAATCCCACCCATGAACAAATCATTGACACTTAACACAAGAGAGAAGTTTTCACTTTCTGAGAAAAATAGCAGGGTTTTCCCTCTTGACCAGCCCCATTAACCATTTCTCCATCTAGCACAGTTGTACAAAAGAAATGCCAACGATGACTGGTAGCTTGAGAGCGATATTCAAATCCAATGCAGACATCATAGAAACAAATAGATGACCTTAATGAAAAGACGTTGCAAATAATGTGAGAGTACAACTACTGGAATAACAACCTTCCTCAATGATAAGATCCCTGAGTCCCAAGGAAAGCATTACTCTAGTTTGCTGTTCTTAAAGCAGTCAGGTTTCAGCAAGTTTGCTTTTGCAAATGATTACAAGGTGTTCAGGAATTGCATGGAATGCCAATGAAAATCCCACCCATGAACAAATCATTGACACTTACACGAGAGAGGAGTTGTCACTTTCTGAGAAAAATAGCAGGGTTTTCCCTCTGACACACGGAATTTAACATGTAAAGGATGATGAATTTGAACATAAAGAGGAAACCCAAAGATCCAAATTTACTACTGAATGAGAGTGATATTCACATTCAATGCAGACATCATAGAAACAAATAGATGACCTTAATGAAAAGACATTGCAAATAATGTGAGAGTCATACTACTGGAATAACAACCTTCCTCAATGATAAGATCCCTGAGTCCCAAGGAAAGCAATACTCTAGTTGGCTGTTCTTAAAGCAGTCAGCTTTCAGCAGCTGTTCAGAGGGTTTCTTTTTTGGCACAAAAAAATTGTTGTATATTAATAAAGAAATCATCGTTTCAATAGCCTGAAAAGGCATAAAACAGTAGTTTCCAACCTAAGCTGACAAGAAGAAAAGCTGCCAAGTTATTCTCTTGATAAGAAATTCAAGGAGCTGTAAAACAGGGACAAATCATGAGAAGGCAACTTCATCCTGATGCTGTGAGATCTGAATAAAGTGTGATTAACATGTATGCACTTCTGCACTAGGAACTGCACTTGTTCTAGGTCTCCTGAACCTGCTCCATCAGTATTTTTTCTTCCTGCAATACCAAGACAGCCAGCTGCTTCCAAGGTGGAAGGATAGATCATTACAAGAAAATCACTTCTATTTATCCAGATAAACCATAAAGCACAAGCTCCAATCAAGGACCAGTCAGCCATCTTGATCGTCTGACAACCACCAAGCGAAATGGCCTTCCAATTCACATGTTCTTTGCAGGTGGGCATTACTTTCCAAACCATCCTTGCAGGTGGGCATGCAACAAAAAGGTGAAGATGTCTTGCTTGTGAATAGGACATGTTTTGCATCTCCCATCAGATTGTCCAATCCTCAGCCCCAGTTGAAGAGTTGAGTGTCTTAAGAATACTTGAGTGTCTTAAGAACTCCTTTGTGAGCCTCAGAAATATGAGTCTCTACAGAAAACAAGACCTTGAAGTAGTCACAAAAACTCTGAGCTGTAGCTCAAACCAGGAAGAGGCGGAGAAGAAAGTCTTCAAAAGCAAGCACGTCCAAGCAATATTTCAGGTGGGAATCTGCACACAAAAGAAGAACAGAAAAAGATCTGCAAGAAAACTCGATCGATGAATAGAAGCTGCCTTGTTAATCACAAAATGGCCTCCTGTACCTACAAGACAGGCACAACGTGGTGCATAATCACATGTCTAAAGGCTTGGCAAGGCCTTAGTCACATGCCATGTGTTCCTACAACTTATAGCCATAGATGTGGCTTGGCCAGTCAAGAATATTCTACCTGCTATATGAGCAACAAAAGTAATAATCGATGCTGTCTCCATCGGTTCATGTTTTGTGCTCTCGTCGTGAGACAATTGTAGTCTTCTTTCACGTCAATGGCTAAACATGAGCTACAGTTTTTCTCTCATCAACACTCATCCCTCGCTGATAATTCTCCGATACGTGGCTCAAGTGGTCCTTAGTTGTGTCCCGGTCCCACAACACTGAGGCATTCTCTAGGTTGGCACGCCATCAAGCAAAGGAAGTTTATATAAAATGATATTGCTAATGTCCATTAGAGACCCAACATGATCTATGAGACAAATGTTGGTCATGTACCAAAGATGACAAGTTGCAGCTCTAGAGATAACTATCAAGGCATATTTCTGATACGTTTGTGCTCACAACTAATCTTGCCAAATATTACCCTATCTGAGTTCCTAATATGGTGTCACCAGATATCTTTGGTGTGGTATCCTACAACTTGTGCCGACCGTCCAAAGAGATAGTGTAGCTACATAGGTGAGAGGGTCTGTATCTTGTTTGTGTATTGATGAGTTTGGCAAAGGAGAAGTGGGTGTGCTCACATCATCAATGTCTCTTGACAAGCATAGTTTGCAAATATGTTCTCTCTTGGCACCTCCGCTCATTTGCCCATTTCCACCTCAAGCTCATATTAGAGAGAGAGAGAGAGAGAGAGAGAGAGAGAGAGAGAGAGAGATTATTAAAAGTCTTGGAAAGACCGAAGGGTCTATGAGACTAAAAAAAAGAACCTGATACAATGAGCTGAAAGGGTGGAGCCTCTAAGTAGGCATCAACACCCATGATGAATACAAAATAGCCATACCCATATAGACACCAATATCAAAGAAATATCTCTGAGCCCATGGAGAAGATGAGAGCTGGCAGCATTGTGATGATCTGGAAGCTGGCAGAGAGGTCAAACCTAAAAAAGGTCGAGGGTGTATGAAGTTGTGAAACTTGTGATAGAGCGCTGATGGATGTTTGTATGTAAATGGTCCGTTGTGGTCTCGTGGCTATGGCTCTACATCAACCAAGTGCCACTGTCACTCGTGTTGGCCATGCCTTTGATTTGGTGAGCATGGAGGGAAGGTCCCCTAGTTTGATTTGTGCCTCAACCCGCTGGCAAGTCTACCGTGTCTCTCGCTCTGGTCCTCGGATCCGCCATCTCCCTGATCCCTACTGGTCCATGTTGTCTGGCTAGAAAAACTCAGTGGATCACGCTCTGAGTGGAGTTTCGCTGTACACCTTGATCTCACCTATGTGTCCTCAGCAAATGCTCCCTGTGTTAGATTGCCTCATGGATGAAAGTCGCCAGGCATGTCTACAATATGATTGTATTAAATTCTGCATGAGACCCTTCAGGATCTATGGCACTGGCAATCACTATTAACAAATAGTGAAAATATTATGCATTTGTTGGGCTGGCTTATGTGCTAGCCCTGGTACATTGTTGTGGTGTTCCAAAACTTCTTTTAAGTAGCTTCCTAGCTTTTTGGTAGGTAGATATTTTATGTTGTCCCTATATCCTTCTTTGATGTGTGCATAGGCTCTACACCTTAAGAGCACATCCTATTCATTTTCTACCTCGTGGGGAAAATTTTGCATGTTCTTTCCTCTCTAGGGATCCTTGGGTGGGGGGAAAAGAGAGCCACACACACACTTTTTTTTTAATGAAACCATATATTTCTGTGTGGGAAACCCTAGAAGAGGTAAAAACCCACCATGTAGTACAAAAGTAAAAAGTTTTACAAGTAGGCCCCTGGAAAAAGCCAGGTGGCTAACCAAAAACTAGAAAAGTGAAAATAATCACAAATCACCAGTGGAGGCATCTAGTAGGATATCCACCACTGTGAGATTATTTGCTTGCAAAAACTGTTGTAAAGGAACCACATCTCCATCAATAAAATGAAGGTATTTGTTATCCTTGTGATTCTTCTTGAGATAAGCAGGCACTCGAAATTTTTGAATCACAAAGTCAAAAACCTACCACAACCAGGGATGGAAAGAGTCCAAAGAAAAAGTAGAGGCAGACACCAGATCCGACATGGATGAGGGAGTAGTATCCAGTCCGAGAGAAGTATCCATATTAACAACCACAGTCTGAGTAGCTTGCTCTTGCAAATCCACAGTTGGTTCCACAAGGGCATCATGAGCTCGATCCGAAGAAGAAAGATCCACCTGTTTATGTTGCTCTGGCAAATCTGTATTCTCATCACTTGCATTATGTACATCAGAAGGCAATATATCCACATGTAACTCAAAAGATTGTAATTCAGAGACCGGAGAAGGCAGGCGAGACTCCACTCCTTCAAAATGAGACTGAAACTATCTCTGGAGGGTCAACAACATGAAAGGGAGGAGATACTGAGAGAGAAGCTTTCCTTTGAGGATGGACCCGTTGCCATTTCTTTTTGTGTTTATGCTGGTCTAACTTAACTGAATGGAGAGGAGGAGAAACTTGAGGGAAAGGCAAACTGCTGTGAGATTGAGGTAAGAGCAAGGGGCCGCACCGAGCGAAGTGACCGAGCTGCCTACACACACACACACACGCACACACACAGAGAGAGAAAGTCTATTAATGTCCACTGGAGACCAAAAGGTCTATGGGACAGCAAGAAACCCTCTAGTACATCTGCTTTAGGGAGGGCACATGGCAGCTCCCAAGGAGTGCAAAAGCAACCCCAATTTATTTAGAGTACCTACATGATAGTTAGAAAGAGTAATCATCCATACATCAATTTAAGACTGAGAGTCTTTTGGTTTTGATTTAAACTCTTTGATTAGGGCTACGCCTTCACGGTAAACTGACCATTTTCCATCCTTTTTGGCAGCCCTGACTTTAGCTAATTCAGTTGCCTTATTCTTGAGTTGAGCTTGTGTGAGCTCCTCAGCTATCCAGACTTTGGTACCCTTGAACTTGTAAGATTGTCGAAGAAGCTTGATCCGCATATCTTTTGACTTCAGTGTAAGGATTGCATGACCTTTAGAGTGTGTAATAGAAGCTGGCCTGGAGAACTCCTATTCTAATCTTCAGCGCATTATCACATCTAGCTTCGTGTTCTTTAATCTCTACTTGAATATTAGACTTACTTGCTTTGGTGTCACCTTCCACAATCACTTCCTTCTTAGCAGTGTATACTTCCTTCTTAGCAGTTTGTACTTCAGTGTGAATAAGATCTTTGACCGTAGAGACTAGCTGTGGGGTAGGGGGGAAATCCTTACAAGATTTTATTGCCTCATCAATTACTACCTGCTTACCAAGCCCTTCCAGAATGTGAAGTCGAGCCTTTACTTTTGTCAGTTCCAATCGTAGCTCTCTCACTACTTGCTGCAGATAGAAAATCTGATCTTGTTGCCCAAGAATGGGTCGTTTTGAGCCTTCTTGTTGGTAATTGCGTGCATACGGAGGGGGTGTCATAGCTGCAACTATAGATACCGAGTCCTGATGGAGGTTGAAGGAGTTGAGGGGGACTTGGAGGAGAGGGTAGGCCAATCCATAATTGGCTGTCTGAAGAACCTCCTACTTGAGCATAATCCCCGGGTTGGGTTGGGGGTTTAGCCCAACTCGGGGTTAGGGTTAGTTTGCTTTTTAAGAAGACTAGGGGGGTGTTTGTTACTGACAACGAGGTGGGGGGGGGACTGACGACTGGCGGCTGGTGCAAGAGCTGCAGATGGGCGATGAGCGGGAGATGCGGGTGGAACAGACGAAGCCGACGGGGAAGAGCGGAGAAGCAGGCGGGGGGGCAGATGGGGGAGCAAGCGGAGGAGCAGACAGGGGTGGGAGCAGAGGAGCAAACGGAGGGGGGCAAGCGGAGGAGTAGACGGGTGGGAGCAGATGAGAGCAAACGGAGGGGGGAGAGAGAGAAAGAAAGAAAGAAAGAAAGAAAGAAAGTGTATTATTGTCCACTAAAGGCCAAAATGGGCCCATGGGACATCAAGAACTCTGCATACAAGATAGCACAAAATCAACGTGCCACAAAGAAGAGGCATCGTTGAATATCATCTAAGTGCTACGCAATACAATGCAAGTGAAAGTACATAATGTCAAACCTGAGCCTAAATACAAAGTAAACTAGATGCAAGAAAACCGCCCCTGGGTGCAAAATGGGGGGATGAGTACAATATGCCAATGCAAAGATACAAGTCCAGGTGTCACAGTCTGAGAACCAAAATAATACTGGAAATCCTGTCCATCGACTCTGCCTCCTGCTATGAGAGTACAAATCTGAGCAAAGGTGAGGTAAGCGGCTGGTGGGGCGAGATCTCCAAGAGTAAGTCTCCTCCGAAAAGCTGCCATCATCCTGGATCGTTTGGAGATGAAGCGGCGAGTACGTCCCCTATGTAACAAGATCCTGCGGCGTCTACAAACCATCTCATATGTACATCAACAGGGTGGAGGCATGTGTCCTGTGTGAGCTCTGACCTCCTCATGCTTCTCCTGGTCTCTGTCCTCTGGTATAGCGTGTGCTTGAGCTCTATCAGGCTGGGCTCTATCACGCTCCGGTCTGTGCTGATGGTCTCTGAGGTAGTCTCGTCAAAGCATAGTGGCCTCCCTGACATAAAGAGCTAGGCAATGCTGATCCTCGTAGTCCATCACTCGTGAGAGAGATCCAAAGCCATCCGTGAAGAGACAGTGGAATCTACCTCTGAGCTCATAATATAGCAGGCATCTGCAAATGAAGTGCTCCTCTGACTCCACCTCTCCCATGGTGCAACAAGGGCAGATCCTGGTCTCTCGGCCTGGTCGCCGTCCATCCTCCATGCGTCGCATCCTACCAGCCTCTATCTCGAGCTGATGCGAAGAGACTCTAAGCTGGCCAAGGGCAATCCTCTGTGAGTGGGACATGTGGATACCTGTATAGCCTGGTGGAATGACAAACCCATCCTCTGAGATCCGAAGGAAGTGGTCACGATATGTGGCCATCTTCGTCGAAAGCTGCGTGGGATAAATCCAAGTGCGATACGTATGAAGCTGCAGCAAGTCTGCTCTCGTGACCTGGCTAAGCTCGTGGCGAGTCAACTCGAGATGAGGGGCATCCATGCTGTATCGGAAGGGAGGCAGTCTATCCATGTCTAGTCCAAGAGATGTGAGCCACCTAGTGAGTTTGAAGTACTAGCAGTATCGGGCCCCAGATCGTGCCAACTCCATAGAAGATGCAAGTGCTAACCATGGCAACCGAGCTCTGCCTGCTGCTGAGTCTCCAAACTCCCTAACCCTGTGCAAATACATGACCGACTGAAACGCTGCATCCAATGCAAGGGGAGTAGCTCCAAACTCTGCTAGCATGATCTCGTGCGGAACTGTAGCCTTGGCCCTAATGAGCCGAGAGAACATGATGATCTGTAACCTCTCTACTCGTCTCCAATCTGCAGCGCCCAGGTCTCCTGCCCAGAAAGGAGCTGCATACATCGCAGCTGGTCTCACCAATGTATCAAAAAGCAAGGATTTCGTATCGGGATGTTGAAAGTGGGACTGAAAACACTGACGCTCAAGATGAGCCAACGAAGCATACCCTTTACTAATCCTATCTCGTGTTGCATATGTCATGGTGAAGACCGGTCCCCTGAAAACTGCCCCCAAATAAGTGTACTCTCTAACAAGCTCAATGGGCTGTCCGTCATAAGTGAAGCAAAACTCATCCGTGCTGTAAATACGATCAAAGGTGTTGAAAACCATAACCTTGGTCTTGCCAAGGTTTACGGTCAACCCCCTGTCCTGGCAAAACCTGTGGAGTGCCTCAATATGTGCCTGGAGGCCCTGAGCAGTAGAGGAAATGAGAACCACATCGTTCGCATACAGGAGGATAGGAATGGAGGATCCTGAGAGAGTAGATCCCACACCGCCTGTCATCTGTACAAACATCTCTAGCTCATCAATATATAATCCAAAGAGAGTAGGAGAGAGCGGGCAACCCTGCTTCACCCCAATCGCGCTGCATACCTCCTCTAAGAGCCCCTCACGTGTCCGAACCCGACTAGTGACCCTCTCATACAAAGCCATGATAGCCCATTGTATCTCTCCACTGAAGCCCATCTGACGAATCCTCTGAAACAATCTGAATCGCGGAACTGTGTCAAATGCCTTCCTGAAGTCCACGAAGCAACAATAAAGCCGTTGCCTTCGTGACTTCGCCTCCTCTACCAGTGCCCTGAGTGTGAGGATGTGGTCAAGTGTCGAATGATCCCTGCGAAATCCAACCTGCCCTCTGGCTCTGAGTCCTGTCGTCTCGGCATGGTCATTTATACGGCTTTCCAAAACTGATGCATAGATCTTGGCCATAACGTGGCCAATCATGATGGCCCTGTAATTCGACGGCTCCATAGGGTCCCCCGACTTGTGGATAGGTACTATGGTATTGCCTAACCAGGACTGTGGTAGGCCTGTACAAACAGACTCATTGAAGAGACGGGAAAGAACAAAATCTAAGGCATCAATCCCATGGATTACATACTCCGCTTGCAATCCATCATGATCCTTAGCTCTCCCGTTCTTCAATCGGTGGACTACTGCACGGACACTCTCTGGTGTGAAGAGACTAGATGAAGCTGGCCTAGGGGTATGGGATAAATCGATGGCTGGCTGATCTGGAACATCGTATAGAGCTGAAGTATATGCAGACCAGACACGTGGATCTGTGAGGGGGCTCTGAGACTTCAAGCGGAGGAATTTTCTCCAGAATTCCTTGGAGTCAAAGCTGAAAAGCAAGCTTCTCAGCTCCTCCTCATTCCGGGCTAGAAATTGGCGTTTCTTGCGCCTAACCAACCGCTTGTAGTCTCTCTTGGTTTCGGCAAGGAGAGGAGACTTCTCCTTGGTCTCAAGGTGAAGTTTCCTCCGGAGTTCCTTACACTCCTCGTCATACCAACCGTTGCAAGGAACAAGACCAACCGGTGGGGGACTAGACGAATGACATGTGGCAGGGAACGACATGTGAGCGGCAGAAACGAGTGAAGTATGTACAAGTTCCCACCGGTCCTGCGTGGATGGTAGAGCATCTAATAGATGAGGACGGAGTAGGCGGCTGAGGTTCTGGCTATATACATCATCGAACTGGTGGTCAAAATGAACCTCATAATAGGGTTGGCGGTCGTGATAACGAGGGGGGGGTGGGTCATGGGAGACATGAGTCAAAGTAAAGTGGATGAGTGCATGGTCGGCAGAGGGCATGAAGGGGCTAACAGTAAGGCCATGGATGGAAGGGACTAGAGTCGGGGGACCTATGATGTAGTCGATCACGCTAGTACCACACCCAGAAGCAGAAGAGAATGTAGGCATGGAAGACTGTGGCCACCTGGACAAGCCGTTATAAATTGCATATGGCTGAGAGAGAGAGAGAGAGAGAGAGAGAGAGAGAGAGAGAATTCAAAGGCCAATATAAATTGCATATGGCTGAGCAAGTCCTACCACTTATTTTGTCTTGATCACCCTGCTTAGCAAAATATACACAATAATAGAGATGTAAAATCTATGTAGAAAGAGAGGATAAGTTTCTCACAGGAATGAGAGATTGCCGATGAAGAACATAAAGCAGCATGTCGTTTGAGATTTTCGCATTCTTTTGAGCTGAATCTTTTTCAGATATGCGTGTAAAATATCGAAGGAAAGATGCTGCAGGTTTGTCGTATGGCAATGCAACTAGACAGTAATTGCTCTCTTCATACTTCATTGTTTGGGACATCGAGAAAATAAAAATGAAATGGATCAGTATATATATGACCAGGTGGATACCCTCTCTCGACCTTATAACAATATATTTCTCAGCTCATAGTACAAAACAACACAGAATATCAACGACATGAAAAAAATCGAAAGCTAGACCATCACTCCTTTAAAAAGCTTAAATTCAGAGGCAAATTGTATAGTTTGATACTATACTAACCGGAATGCATTCTATGATATAAATTTTGTGTTCTCGTATATATTACCATGAATGCAGCAGAGAGAAGGTCGATTGCTCTGTTTTCATATTCTTCTTCCAAACAGAGCATGACTATCTGGAAAGCATTGATGAGATTTCTGTGTCCCGCCCCTGAATGTCGAAGAATGGCATCCACTTCCCCTGGTACATAATCTGACAGTATACCCTTGCTGGTAAGAATATCAAACGGGCTTATGGAAAATTATCAGCTCTACATTTTTGTGGAGGACGGGGTATGATCACCAAGATGGGATCAACTTACCAGAATTAAGATTGGGACTTGTGACAGTGCTATCGAGTGGGCAACTTTCAACGTCATTGAAAGCTGATGCATTAGCTGTGAAGGAAGTAGACCATGGATTATTTTCCTTTCGATCCTGCATATAAAAAGCCCAAATAGTACAACTCACTCTTAAGAAACAATTTCTACAAATCGAAACAAGTTCACACTAGAGTAGACATTGAGGTTTAATTTGAGATTTACCCGAAATGTCAACCCTTCATAGACATCAAGGTTGAAATGCAGTGAGAAGTCGGAGTCCACATCTCTCGTGACAGCAATCATGCCAACTAAAACATTATCGACCTGACAAACAAACATTCTTAAATATTCAGTTTAATTTGGTAAGCAAAAGGTACATATAATCTCCTTGCCTCAATAATACACAGGTTATTATTTTAACTATTTAAAAAATATAATTTTGTATTGAAAGCTGCCAAAATTATCAACGTGTTAAGCAAGCTTTGTGCTCGGGGTACAATCAGGGGTGAAGGAGAGAGAGAGCAAAACCAAACCCAAAAGCTGTATATTTGTTCAATCCACCAAAACTCTACACCACGAACCGTTCATCCCTCAGGCTGCGTATTCTCCATACATACCTTCTCTCTCTCGATACATAGAAACTTGTCAACCTCCAACTCTTTGGAGAATACTCTCTCTCCCCTCTTCATATCAAGTCCTACACTTCTTTATCAAACCATGTTAGAAAATGGAGTCAACTTGAGTGTGTTTTAGTGTGTTCTACTAGGAGTTCTAGTAGAGTCTTATGTGTGAGTGCCACGTGTCATCTTGGGAGATATCCCATATATGCTTTGGTATTATATTGTGTGTCTATCCTACATATGACTGTACTTGTGTGTCACATCAACACACATCAAGGAGCCTACATCAAGCTTTATCAATGTGAGTCTTTCCATTTTTGGTGTATTGCTCATTTCATTTCCTTTCACTTTCATTATGTTTCCATTTGAGTATTATCTTCTATCTCCCTACCTACCCTCTCTCTCTCCCTCTCCCTCTCCACCATATTTCTTCATGTGGTATCAGAGCCATCCTCCCTCCTCCCTTTCTTTCTTCCTCCATCCTTCCTTCTCCTAGTCATTTCCCTCTTACTCCTTGCTCTTCCAAGGGATTGAGGTGAGGGAGGCCCTAAAAGAGAAGGTACTCTCCCTCTTTCCTCTTGGAAAGCAGTCCTTCTTCCTTCACACTTAGCCTCTCCATGAGCTGCTGATCTGCATCGACTTTGGAGCTGTTTTCGTGGAGTTGATTCGTGGAGCTGCTACATGATTTGCTGCGGATTTCTGCTGCGACTATCAGCCTCGAGTTGCTCTAGATTTTTGCCTAGATTTGGAGCAACTTGGTCATCATTCTCGTGGGCATTAGTGGGCATCTTCGTAGAGGAAAAGACAGCTCATTTTTTGCTCAAAAGAAGCCCATTTTTTGCTGCTCATTTTTGGGGCATTTTTGTGAAGGAAATAGTTGCTTACTGTTGTGGAGACATTTCTACTACTGGTCACCCTAAAAAGGACCTCATTTGGAGCCAGTTTTTGAAGAAACGACTTGCTTGAAGAGTGCTGCTGTTGCTCTTATTCACGCCTCAAGAATGCCACCATCTGCCCTGACTGCAACATGAGTTGCTCATTTCCATTTCCTTTCGCTTTCATTATGTTTCCACTTGAGTATTATCTTCTCTCTCCCTAACCTACCCTCTCTCTCTCCCTCTCCCTCTCCACCATGTTTCTTCAAACCACTCTATCCTCCCTATGGGAACGCGTGTCCACACAAACACATTTATTTACATATCTCAGGCCCAGAGGACTTAATCAATGCGGGACAAGTCCCATCCGAAAGCCCCATCTCCCTCTAGACTCCATAGCGGAGGTGGATGTACAAAAGTGCCACACACAACACCCGCATACATGTCACTAAAACTAGTAAAAAACCCTCAACTGGCCGAAAACTAAAAAACCATATGGCATCCCCTCCCCCCCCCCGGCTACAGAGCGCGTGCTCACAACAGCTACATCCACTCAACTTCCCAAGACAGGTCCATCAACCTGGATCAAAAGCATAATGAGTGAAACTGTCATCCATTGTAAGAGAGCTCATTAAGAGACTTAGGTCCCCCCAATCCCCCACATGCATACCACCCACAAGAAAAGATACAGACATCAAGATCTGAATAGAAACACTACCATATAAGGCATCAATCCATGCCCCACAGTACTTCCTCCAACACAGCCAAGGCATAGGCCAACCAGCAAGATTCCTCTGCTCAAACTCAGTACAAACATCACTACAAACTTGTGAAGCCCTCATACCAACATGACCATGCATAACATCCAACACAACATGAAAGTCACCTCCCTACCAAGGTAGAGCATAGCTCCTCTAGTCATAAGGCATCACACTTGCATCATGAGGCTGGCTCATCTCCACATAAGCCACAGCCTTTGAGCTCACCTCCATACACATAGATCCTTGGGGCTCACCCAACCCATGATCTAAAACGAGAGACCCCTCAACAGGCTCCACTGCCTCATTCCGTATGCTGCAATACTCTTAACCAAACCATCTGAGTCATCAACACAATGCAAGGGCACACAAGCACCCCCCCATTTGAAGAATGCTCATAGAAAAGACCTGAAAGACACCCACCCTCAGGCATGTCAAAGCATTTGAGACTTCAGCCTCTATATCACCCACCCTCATGCATGTCACCACACTAACTGCTATGCATCGTGTCTTCACTAAACTCTTCACCTCACACACATCCTTCATCCAAGCATCTGAGATTTCAGCCTCTACATCATGCACACTTAGAGTGTCATTTTGGACACTCAGCATCTCCTTGAATTTCCCACATACATACATATGATCACCCTCCCTTTCATCAACCCTTGGCACATCTCCTCAAATGCATGCTTTTGTGTATACTAGGCATCCAGGTTAAATACTGCACACACATGATTGAGACCATCTTGTTGACATCCATGAGAAATACATTTTTTCTTAGCGAGCCCAACCACATGCGAAATCCGACAAGGCAAGTACAGCATCTAAGTCATCATCAATAATACTATCACTACCGTCCGGTATAACCAGCATTCTTCTCCAAGGAAACCAATGCCAACATATCATCCAATGCATCATCATGAATGCAATTCAGCTCACCATTCAAGTCACCATTATGTTGCAAACATTGTACCTTATCCTCATCACACACACAAGGATGTTTGAATGCATACAATAAACTCCTATTGAATTTTCTTGACATGATTCATGACTTGTGACCGCGGAGGAACCTTCTGTCAATGCATTTTGGCTATCTGACTCAAAGGGTATTCCAACCAGTAGGTACTCACAAGGCTCCTCTAGCCTCTCATTCTCAATAATCCGTTGAGTCATGGACACAGCAATGGCATCCTCATCCTCATCATCAAACAAACCATGAAATGCACCATCATACATTGCCACCGTAACTTGAAAACCTCAATTGATGCAAATGCCAGAAAGGAAACAGAGACAATCTACCAAGCTCTATGGCAACATGTCAAATTTTGTCCATATACCCTAGCTGCATAGAAAAGCGTCTCAGAAAAAATTCATTCGATTCAAAAGCCAAATTCCTTGTGCGGCACAGCCCAACCTTGCCCAACACAATCTATATGCTGGATCATTCAAATACGTGTGGCGGAGGTATAACCGTAATGCCCAAATCAACAAAATTGCCAATGGGAGAGAGCTTACCTATGGGGATGAACCGTAGCTACTCCAAGATTCTCCTGAATTTTGTACGAGACCAGACAACCAGATATCCAAGATACCTACCACATCCTCAATCAAACAGATGATCTTGCCATCGACAAAGGAAATGCTCCTGTTGATCAAATAGACGATTCTGCCACTCGTCACCTCGTCATGTCCACTAGGAATGGTTGTGAAGATAGCACATGATCAGCAAAGAGTTGATTGCCTGTCTCCACAATCCCTTTATGACCCAATCAAGTGCCTCTTTCCATTCCGGGACATCAAGGAGAATACGATAGTAAGGGCTCACTCACTCACAAAGTTGATTATAAAACCCCTTCATCCAATAGATCCTGGTGGATCCTAAAAGGACATTGATAATATGCTATCCTATCATATTCTCTCTCTGACAGTAGATCACTTAGTTGCCATAAGAGCTGCATCAGAGGGAGCCAAGCATAAGGAAGAGGCTGTCTTTTGTTGCTTTGTAGATTTCAAGAAAGCCTTCGGCAGGGTCCCACGTAAGAAGCTATGGAAAAGAAAGGACAAACTCCAAAACCCTCAAGAACTCACAGAGGCCACATAGTGACTCTATGAGAAGGTACTAGCCGAATTAGCACCACCACTTGTGGATGGATCATGCTCTAAAGAAAGAGTTGTCATAAGCAATGACATAGAGGTTAAGCAAGGCTTCCCCTATCACCAACTCTTTTTGGTTACAGTAGAGAAGGCATGCAAATTGCAGGATATGCTATATTATTGCTTATTTACGCTGATGATGTAGTGTTCTTTGCAAAGAGCAAGAAGGACATGCAAGCACATTTGGATGCATTGGGGAGCTTCTACAGACACTCAAGTATGCAAGTAACATAGCCAAGACAAAGGTAATGGTGATTGGGAGTCACAATAAATAGACTAATGTCACTTTTTTTGTTGTTGCAAAAAAGTACTTCTGAAAACTACAGAGCAAGGTCAATCCGAGAGTAGATCATGTCAATAAAAACATGAGAGAAATCAAAGCTCAAAAACATGAGAGAAATCAAACATGAGAGATTGATGTCACTTTTGATCGGGAGTCTTTGGAAATAGTCATCACATATAGATACCTGGGGTTGGATTTTGTAGACAACTACAAATGAAATACATGCGTGGAAAGAAGAATTTTGGGTGGTTTGAGAGCTTTGTATAGCTTCCAAAAGAAGTGCATGAAGGCACACCTATGGCAATGAGAAAGTTTCTATACACTATGCTTGTCCAAACAGTGATCCGGCCTAGGCACCCAGGCTCTCTAGAACCTACTTGAAAAGAATAGAAACTTTACATAAACGTTTTCTCATAGGGGGAGCTTGAGGTTAAGGTGTAGACACTCTACCCCATTCTACTAGCTGAGACATGTATGATACCTCTTGAAGGGGAAGCACTATGTCAATTCATGGCCTACCTCAATAAAGTTGAGAAGATGGATGCCGCAATGGAAGCTACACAAATCACCGGATGGCACAGAGAGTGGATGGCATGGATGGAATTATGGTGTATAACAACTGCTGAAATACCAGAAGATGCATGCAAAATTTGGAAATTAGTGATGCGACAAAAATTATGGCAAGACCCTGGGGCAAAAATACTATTCTATAAATAGGAAATCAATCCAATGGAAATCTAGGGAATGCAAAAATAGCATGGGGAAGACATATCAATTTTTAAAAGGCATCTAATTTGCAAAATGAGGACCAGCTCGCATGATCTAGACGTGGAGAAAGGCAGGTGGCAAGACCCAAGTTTGCAAGAGAGAAAAGAATCTGCAAACTTTGCCCCACAAGAGAGGTAGAAAATGAGTAGCATGTACTTAAGATGCTGAGCCCATGCACACATCGATGAGAGCTATGGGGACAGCAGAAGCAACCTGACAAATCTGTTGGAACAGCCCGCCAAAAAGCTAGAAAGCTACTAGTGATGTGACAAACTCGACAGCGGTTCGACACACGGATCTTCCCCCATGTTCACTAGATCAGCGGCACAAGTGAAAGGGGTCACAGTGGCTTTTGTCAGATGTAGGGCTCCTGCTACGAGACCACAGGGTGTCACACACACTAATCACTATTAGCACTCTATCACAGGTTACATGTCATCATGGCCTCATTCATTGCAATTCCCGCCTTGAGCCTCCACCTTGGCCATAGGTCCAGATTTCTCTCATGTATTAGATCTGATTATGTTGTATTCATTATGGATAATGATGCCCGATTAGACACTCCACCCTTCAGCTCATTGTATCAGGTTTCTTTCACTCACATGACCCTTCGGTCTTTCAAAGACTTCAAATAAACTTTCTTTCTTTTCTTTCTCTCTCTCACTTTAAGTATGGAATTCTATTATCGTTCATCTAAGCCAAACGTACTAGTATCAAGAAGTATGTAGCATAGCTTCTTGTTGAAAATTATGTTGAATATGCCAAAGCCAACATAAAAATGTGCATACCTGAGCAACAAAAACACTATTATTCAGATCTTGTGCTGCAATCAGCCGAGCTAGAGCATAGGGATACTTAGGAGCAGCCAAATCAGGGACCTGAGCTAGAGGAGCTCCTTTCTTTTGAGCATTTTCAATTACAGGTAAAAGATCATCGTGATCTTCAACAGCCGCCCTCTTGATTTTGAATGAAGGAAGAACTGTACTGGTCATCCAATTCCAAAGAAATTCTTTAATGAAAATAAATTATTGTGTTAAACCTTCTTAATGCAAGACTAGAAACGATAGAGCACCATGTTTACAAAAGCAGCTTCCAAGTTGAAATTTGATTACTGATTACTACAAATGTCAATCATGACTATTTCATTTGAGAAAAAATCATACTTCAGCTGCCAGAAAGAAAGTTACAACATTCTGAAATTTAATCAATTATATTCCATACTATTAAACCGATTGAAACAAGGACACCACTAGAAGAAAGCTCAATGAAAATTGTACTTCAGAGGAAGTTAGAAATTATAAATCCAAGAATGATTTAAAGAAAAAGTAGACAAGCACATCAAACAAACATAAATTTCATTCTTCAAGCGAGCAAAGTAAAGACTTCATTATTATTATTATTATTATCTTGAAAAAGGCTTCTATTAAGTATGTGAGAAATAGCGAGAGAAGAGACTCAAGGCATAGATACATCATGCAGAGCATGAGAAAACCATGGTAATATACCACTCAAAAGTTCTGACCAAATAAAAAGCCTGATCTCCTAAAGATCTTGAAATACTTGGAGAATCAAATACTTTGGAAATTGCACACACACACGTGCGTGTTTGTGCCAACAAGAGAAAAATATCTAACCATGGCAGCTGATCTATGTCTTCCAATCTATGATGATCGGAGAGAGATTGGCACAATGGTTGATTAAAGTATGAATATATTGCAATCAATAGGTGCGAAAGAAGAAATGATACATCCAATATGAAGTCTCCATAATGCCAAAAACATTTCCAAGACAAGAACGGCACATAATCATTAGGAACCCTCCATAATGAAGTTAATGGCTGGATTCTTTCTAGAATACCATGTCATTCTTAGGACTACATCTGTGTGACAATAAGCCTGTTCATTTCAAAGTCCAAATACTCCACATAGTCCTGAATACAAGGTTCTAACTGGGTAACCCTTTTGATCCCATATTTCAATAAAGCTTCCATCTACTAATCTAACTGCATATAGTCAAATGGGATGTGTTTCAATTTCAACCTCCTTACGAGCGAGCTTGGAGTTAATTACATTGTGCGTTGACGCTAAGTCAAACAACACAATGACATCATGGTTGGGTATTTGCCCTTTCATCTTAATTTACTCCCATTAAAGGCTGTATATCCCATTAGTGTGAGCTTAGATAAGATGTTATCAGGTGCACTATCTACTAGCTTAGCAACAAATACACACAATAACACTAGTATTTGGACTAAACGATAGGATTAAGGTGGAAGTTAGGGCTAAGTATACTGGCATGTTGGACAAAGCAATATCTATAACCTTGACCTAGAAGGATGCTAAAGCCAATTGAGTTTGTGCTAGTAGGGGATCAATATGAGTACTCCATGAAAATAGGGTTTTAAAAGAGGTGGGTTAGAAAGTCTAGTGCCTCACAGCTCCGTGGCCAATCCAAGCAGTCGAAGCCAATCGGAGGCCTTTCAAAATCAAATACAACCATTGGAGTGAAAAGAAAAGTAACTCCAACAGCAGCCCGGGCTTGGTTGAAATCCTCTTTGATCTCATAACAGAAAGAAAAGATAAGCCTATGCTTTGGATGCCTTCAGCCTCATCAGTGGAAGGATTGTCCACGCATTAAGAAGCATTAAATGGCTGAGATTGTAGTCTCAATATGTGATGTGGAAATGGAGGGCAGTCCTAAAGTCGATTAGATGCAGGTGCAGCCAATAGGATCTTCTTAGAGGTCAAGATATAATCTTTTCCTTGCACCGGTTGAGGAAGACGTTCTAAACTTGTCATTATATCCAGCTACTACTAAATTCTCTTGAAGAATATAGTGATTTAGAAATGAAACAAAGGGGCAAAATGATTATGCATGGGGAGGTTTTAAAATGTTAGTAAAAGGCTGGATTAAGTATGGAGTCTTCTAGGGATATGGGTGATTTCTTGTGCACCCGTTTTGAATGGGATTGATGAATTATTTGATTATGTCTCAAGCAGACATGGGAGAGAAATTGACTGCACAGGAATCAGAGAAAGCAAACTTATACGTGATACCTACCATGGATGACACAAGTGATGCCATGATGTCGTCTCCAAAATTTGATTCAAGTAGTTCCTATCCCTTTTGGGAGCTAAGGTGGAGTCAAAGGTTCCCAATATTCTCACTCCTAGCACAACAAACAAGAACTTGAGGTCCAAATATTTCTGTGAGTATTTTCCTAAACTTGTCAATATACCCTGCTATTGATAAATTCTCCTGAAGAGGATAGTGATATAGAAATGAAACAAAGGGACAAAAGGATTAGGCATGGGAAGGGGTTAAAATGTTAGCAAGAGGCTGAATTAGTAGAGAGTCTTCCAGGGATATGGGGGATTTCATGTGCACCCGTTTTTATATGGGATTAGGGTGGAGTCAAAGGTTCTCCCTATATTCTCACTCCTAACATGACAAACAAGATCTTTGCTATCAAAAAGAGAGTGAAGGTTGGAAATATCCATTGCTGATCGCAACCTAATCTGAAGCATGGCACCCTCCCAATTAGGTGACTCAACTATGCAAGAAGTTGGAAAGCACTACGATTTTTGTGTGAGTATCCTCTTTAAATCTTATTTATTTAAGTTTAGACACACAGATTTTGCGAGACTCCAGATTTATAATGACATAGATGGAAAATATTCTTACCAATAACAAATTGCAACTAGAAGAGATATTGAGAATTAAAGAATGAAGGACTTGCCAAGAACTAAGAAATTCATACAAGAGGGTTTGAAATCGTGGACCTTTGCATGCATGCAGACAAGATCAGGTCCATATCTTGCGAGTGACACAATGGCTTCAGGATTCCAAGTATTGTTGCATGCTCAAAAGGACCTGCAAAGTTATCACCAACTCAATCTTATTAATTTAAAAGAGTCTTCTAACCCCAAAAAAAGGTTCGGAAAACATTAGGAACCATAGGGTAGCTTTGAAAGACATAACTCACAGAACTATTATAGAGAAAACCTATTGTAATAAACGGACCAATCAAAACAATGTGTCACAAAATTCCATTTTTGTGTCCAACATGATTGTTGAAACAAAGGGATTATTGATAGAAAGGATCTCTATCCCCAAACATCTTTATTCTTCAGATGGTGTCTCTTTTGTTTTCATGTGTTTGTCTTGGTCTGTATTCTGTTTCCTTGTGTTAGTCTTAATAAATATTGTAACCCTACCCCATCATACTAGCTAAAACAGGTATGTTACCCCTAGAGGGGGAAGCATTATGTCAATTCACGGCTTACCTCAACAACGTTGAGAAGATGGACGCCAATAGGATACCGCACAAGGTGATGGAAGCTACACAGATCAAGGGCTGGCACACAGAGGGAAGGGAGCGGATGGAATCGTGAGATATAACAGCCGCTGATATACCAAAAGATGCATATGAAATAAGGGAGATGGTGACGCAAAAAATGCTACAAAAACTCTGGCGAAACCTGGGAATAAAAACACAGTTTCATAAAGAGGAAATTAACTCAATGGACAGCTATGAAATGCAGAAATACCACGGGAAAAACATATTGACATTTAAAAGGCATCAAATCTGCAAAATCAGAACTGATATTGAGGTAGAGAGGGGTAGATGGGCAAGGCCCCGGATCCTCAGAGAGGAAAGAACCTGCAAAATCTGCCCCATAGTAGAAGATGAACAGCATGTACTTCTGAAATGTAGAACCTATGCACACATCAGAGACGGATATGGGGATAGCAGAGATCAATCTACTGGAGCAGCAAGCCAAAAAGCTAGGAAGCTACTTGAAAGAGATTTTGGAACATTGCAATAAGGTACTAGTCTAGCACACAAGCTAGCCCAACAAGTACTCACAACATGACAAGTTGTAATATTTTCTCTCACTAGATGTAAGGGATCACTACTAGTTGGTAGTGATTGCTAGTCCCATAGATCTTGAAGGGTCTCATAGCGGACTTTAATACAACCATATCATATCAACTCTATAGAGGTCCGGCCTATTCCAGCTTTTCTTAGGGAGGCCGCTCGAGACAAGGGGTCACTGTGAGCATAGCCCAGCGGGTTCAGAGATCAAGGAGATCACACCCTCCCCCGCCACCACAACATGAGACAGCCCAACAGATGCAAATCCGATATATTTTCGCCACTCATAGACGAGCCACCACGGCGCCGGGCTTCAGTTTCTGAGTCCGAGCTCTCAACCTACTTCAGTTAGTTAGTATTTGATTTATACTTTGATTTTGCTCAAGCTATTGATCTCTTTAGATCAGCATAGCACTCAGCAAGGGTCCTAGCTTGCCCTTTGCTCCAGCCCATTGAGACTTGTATGAGTTTTTCCTTTTGGGTGTACTTTGTACTTTGTCCCATAGGCCCACGAGGCCTCCTGCAAATGTTAATACATCTCTCTCTCTCTCTCTCTCTCTCTCTCTCTCTCTCTCTCTCTCTCCCCCTCCCCAATGCAAGCACCACCTAATATGTTCTCTATGCCCAGGCCCACTACCTGATATGTCCGCTGGCTCCATAACCAGAGAGCTCATGATCATGAGGGGCTACAAACTGATCGTTTTGTGCATGGGTAGGAGGTATATTAGCACTGATGTTCAGCCATGTTGTATGCCACGGCTTCCCACTTGCTTGGAGTACTACCACCATTGTGCTGATACACAAAGTAGGGGATCCCATGGACATTGGGAACTACTGCACTCTTATGATTGGCCACACTTTGGCCAAGATTTACTGGTCGGTATTAGAGAGGGGGATCAGTGGCTACACAGAGGCACAAGGCCAACTCGATCTAGAAAGGAAACCTTTGACGGCTATGACACTCGATGCATTGATTTGTTTGACATTGAGCGTCACAAGGCTAGTCAATAATGCGAGACTGATTATCTCAATGATCTTTGATTGTCCTCAGGTGTGTCGAAACGAATTTTCTCCCTTTCGGCTACTCAATTCGAACTTGAAAACCAATTGAGATGGAAACTTTTCTAACATTTAGTGTGAGTCTATTGATCCTACTGCTAGGATGAGGATGATGCCATCCCCCTCCTTGTGTTCGAAATTCGTTTGCCTACATCCCCTTATTTTAAAATGAAGCAAAGTCATGATCAAGGGTCCATGGCTCTTGAAAAACAGAATCAAGAGATGGGTCTTTGTCAAAATTCAAAGTTAATATGATTCAAGCCTTCACCAAGAGCAATGGCTAAAAGGAGAAGAGCAGGATTCTAGAGACAGCACTCCACCCTAAAATACAGCTTCACCCTCTTTGACACTATCCCACGATCTCGTATGATCAAGAGACTTCAAGAGATGTAGATTCCAGAGGTCATGATTTGGTGGGTGATGAACGTACATGAGTCTGTTAAAGGGAGAGTTCGTGCCCCAGGAGGCCTATTAGATTGGGTTGAAAGCACGATCAGAGTGAACTAGGGATGCCCCCCTTTCACCGACTCTCTTGGGGCTCTACATTGACGAGATCACATCCTTTATTGAGGTGAGGACCACTGCTGGCTGATTTGATGTTACAAATACTGCTATATGCGGATGACATAATCTTCAACAGAGGGACTGCTGAGACATCTGGAGGCCTAGAGGTGTTTTGCAGAAATAGACACTTAACAGTTAACCTTGGGGAGACCAAGGTTACAACACCTCACACGCACTACTCCACCGACATAGCTTCATTTATTGAGGTGAGCTAGCGGAGATAGTGCAGTCTTACACATACTTGGTGACACTCTTCACAGGGCCAGTTTTCAGGATGGTCCATACAGCCAGGGTAGAACTCACACAAAGACAAGGAGCTTTGGCCCGATTCGAAAGGTAGTGCTTTCAAGTGCACTTACAGGATCCGTCGACGAAGGGCTAGCTTTTTGACACCTTACTGAGGCCGAATTTGGGGGAGTGATCTATCGGCAACAAACTGGAGGAGATTTGAGTAGTACAGGTGATTATGGGATCTAGGATGATTCGGAGTAAGCCCTCAGTTCCCCATCAGATAGTATAGGCAGAGTTCACCCTAACACCGCCCCAAACTGATGTAATCTTTTAGACAATGACCTTCCTCCATAGAGGTTGGGCCTTACAGACAATTGCCGAGGCTGGCACTAGTCATCCAGACAATTGTCAAGGTATTCGGATGGAACTGGATTTTCCCCTTTTAGTACAGCATGGATGCACTGCTTGAGTAGATCCCACAAGATGACATTAACCGTATCATAACGGTTAGACCTCCTCCAACTCCATACGCCTCAAACATGGGGGAAGATCAGGAGTTCCCCACCAAGATCCAGTTCTATCACGACCACTTCTTGAGAGTATCGGAGGATGGACTCATGATTAGATTCCAGTACCTAGAGGACATAGGAGTCTCACATGCACTGAGAATTGCCATTGGGTAAATGCGGGTCTTGTCCCATTAGCTAAGGATTGAGGCAAGGAGAGTTGCAGGCACACCCAGAGACCAACGGATCTATAGATTATGCATGCTGGAGGAGGTGGAGACAGAGGAGCACTTCTTGTGTCTATCCAACCTACTATGACGTCTGGGGACGATGGCACTGCCTCTTTCAGGAGGGGCATGGCTTTGATCCACTCTCACGGTTGTTCCACTTCCATGACTAGGTTTGCATTGTGCTCTATGTGATTGAGGTGCAACAGCACAGAGAGACACTATTGAGACAGATTAGACAGCAACATAAGGTGATCGCGTCGCAGGAGACTGAGATAGACCAAGGACAGTGACATGTCATAGACTTCTATGCATTTGAGTCAGGTCCAAGACATAGAGGGGTGGAGGAGGAGGAGCTAGCTGACATGAGGGTAGTGTAGATCAGTGGGGAGAGATGACAGAATGTTGTCGAGCCAGAGACACAGAGATCACACACGACACAAGAGTGACCAGAGCATACATGATCAAGGTTTGGTCTATCTCAGCTCTCCTCAAAGGAGATCGCTAGAGACGAAGGCATCACTTTGACATAGCCATCAGATACAAAGGTTGAGGAAACCACGTCCTCCACAGCAAGAGACAGCTCGACAGATGTAGATCTGGGGCATCTTTGAAGGCCACCAGAGAGTCATCATGGCACAGGGTTTCAAATCAAACTGCTATCACTGGCCACTCTGCGTGGGGTATTCTGAGAAGCCCGGCTAGAGGAGGAGCTTCCAGTGCTCTTGCGCTTGGGGTGAGACCTCACACAACTAGCTTGCTCCAGGAGGGCTCTGCTCTACATCTCTGGATCAATGGCGCCCAAACCTCCTCATGCCTGTGGCATGATCACTGTCTGCCATGCAACTCTAGCTTTGGTATTCCTCATGCCATCCGATCCGGCCTATAAGAAGTTGTGCACCAAGCGCTTGAGTTGTCACATGCAACCCCTGTGAAAGCACCAGTAGGAGGCTATGTACCAGGCCATGGTGAGAATGATTTGTTTGTCCACTAAAGCTCTGCTTGCTAGGGAGAGTTTGGACGAGCTCCAATATAGAAGCTTGCACTGAACACTCTCTAGAACAGGGGTGATCTGCTGCTTTGCTGAAATATCAATGCCCACTTTGCAGCCAGCTGTTTGTCCCCTTGTAATCCACCGAAAGCCAAAGGCTTCCCCCCAATCTTGGACCTCCTCTGTCCTTGTGAAGAATCCAATCCCATCTCAAGGCTTGCTATTGATCCCTCTACATACAGGGCCATGTCATTTGAGAACTCTGAATCCAACAGCTCATACTGAATTGGAAGCCTCATCCCGGTCAGCCTACAGCCTTAGAGTGCAAAAAATATCTCAGCGCCTCGCACATAATTTGTGTAGGGTTTTCTTGCACAAAAATCTAATGCGAACAGGTCCTAACATCACACTCCAGCAATTTGCATTGTTTCCAACCTCAAAACACTTTAGGAGACAATTCCAAGCAATGAAAGTCAAGATCTCCGAAACTGAAAGTCACAAGCGGTGAAAGGAGCTGCTGCTCCTCCCTGTACACCCCTTGCTGCCCTCTCTTAGCCCCTCCTTCCCTGCCCTCAGCCCCCTCCCTGCCTCCCCTCTCCCGCCTCCCGTAGCCCCCTCCCCGCCTCCCTTCACCCGCCTCCTTCAACCCCCTCCCCTCCTCCCTGGCCCCGCCCCTACCCCCGCCTCCCTTGGCCCCTTCCCCTGTCCCTACCCTCGCCTCCCTCAGCCCTCCTCTCCGCCTCCCTATGCCACTGTCCCTACCCCCGCCTCCTTCAGCCCCTCTCTCCGCCTCCCTACCCCCGCCCCTAGCCTCCCTACACCTGCCCCTAGCCTCGCCCTCCCCACCTCCTTCAGCCCCTCTCCGTGCCGCCCTTCCTCCGCCCCTCCTCCCAGTCTCCTCAGCCCCCCCCAACTCCTCTTCCGCCCCTTCCTCCTCCCTACCCTTCCCTTTCCTCTCCTCCTCCCCACTTCTTTCTCTAGCCCCTCCTCCCAGTCTCCTCAGCCCCCCCCAACTCCTCTTCCGCCCCTTCCTCCTCCCTACCCTTCCCTTCCTCTCCTCCTCCCCGCTTCTTTCTCTGCCCCACCCCCTTTCTTGCTTTTCTCCTCCTCGCCCTTTCTACTTGCAGTAGACGTGATGGACGGATCTTTCAACTGGGTTTGAATCGGCCTCCGCACCTCGATTGGCGATGGATTTCCAATCAGCCAATCCTACCGGCCACAAAAACAGTTATATTCTCAGAAGACGACTTGTAACAACTCAAGAAGGATGTAGAAATTAAAAGTTCTACCACTTTGATCACACGCATCTACGGATCTCACCCTTCCAGATCACAAGCGAGAGACCGGATGCTCGCGGCACTACCCTCAAACCTCACCCCTCGACTCAAAGATGTTCACTTACTAGGGCGAGGTTTCTTCAAGGTCGTTTTTGATTCACCGGAGGCTACGAGCGCTGTGCTCAAAGCCGGGTACTTGCACTTGGGACATAGAAAGATTTTTCTTGATCATTTCATGCTCGGCTTTGACCCTGTGGAGGAGGCCAAGCAAGGGTTTTCGTTTTTTGTCCGATCTCTCGGTCTCCCAAAGGTTTACCATCGCTTACTCTTGTGATTGGGGAGTACTTTGGTATTATCACTGAGATCCTCCCCCTTCCTGGTTTGCCCTCGACAGCTACAGAGGCGATTAGGCCTGATGGGGTTCCTAGAGTTAGGATCCTTGCACCGGACCCTAGTTTATCAGATGATCATATCATGCTTCAGCGTCCGGATGATTCTTTCTTTCAATAGAGAGTGAAGATCGCGGGCAGACAGGACCAGTGCAGGACTGTCGGGCATTTTCCAGGGAATGCCCTAAAAAGAAGAAGAGGCCCAAAAAGCCTTTAGGTACAGCAGCTTACCCTAGACCTCGACAGGGGGATGGTGCAGTTCCAACAGCTCCTCCTCGACCTTGACAAGGTGTTGGTACAGTTATAGCACCTCCTCCTCGGCCGTGATAGGGTGTTGGTACAGCTCTTCCACATCATAGCGCTCTTCCTCGACAGAGTGCTCCCTCGGTACCACCGCCTACTTCCATGGCACCTGCTGTACCCAGATAGTTCCGGTTCATGTGTGGCCCTCTCACCCTCCAGATCAGGAGGCTGCCGTCCAAGACGCCATCCCCTCTGGAGCTTGGATATTCTCGTTTTGGTTGCATTCTTTGCACCCCTATGACAGGTTTGGTTCACAGGAACTCTTTCGCAACCCTGGCAGAACTCACGGACTTCCCGGAGGAGGACTTTGTGCCTTCTACTTTTGGCGAGACAGTGGTTGGAGTTCCTGTTGACAGGGTGTCTTCTTCCTCAAGTAGACGAGTTCTTTCCCCTGTGGATTTTCCTCCACTTGGCTTCCTCCCTCGCTCAATGAGCAGGAAGTCTTCCCCCATTGAGGGGTTTGTTTCCGCCACTAGGTCGAGTAAGATGTTCCATGCTACTTCCTCCTGTCGATGAGGATAGTTAGTTGGAACATACAGGGACTTGGTGGCATCTCTCATCGTTGACACAGATAGCTGATCCGGAATTGGCTTCGTCCAAGTGTGACTGATGGCTCCATTGATGTCTTATTCATTCATAGGAGCACAAGCTGGATGCCAAAGATTGCGTAAAGTCAGGTAAATTACTTTCAGGCCACGCTTTTTGGTTACCTGCTTTGGGCACCAAGGAGGTACTTGCATCTCAGTTTCGGACTCTTTTCTCTCCTTGGTTGTTGGACATAGTGCTATCTTTCCCTCTAGAGCCCAGTGGATTCTTCTTTTTATTGGGAATATAAGGTTGGATTCCTCAACCTCTACGCTCCTAATAATAGAAGGGATCGTGTCTTGTTCTGCAAGGAGTTGCTTTCCTGGGCCCCCGTCAGATTCTTGGGTCATTGGAGGAGACTTCAACATGGTGGAGTTACCCTCACATAAAAAAGGAGGCAGAGAGGGTGGCATCCACTCTTTGGAGAGAGAAACTTTGGAGAGAGCAACTTGGGATGCCTTCCTGTTCAGTTTCAATGGCAAAGATGCTAGGTTTGATGATGCCTTTCACACTCAATCACAATCACTCCTATTTTCTTGGTCGAATAGGAGGCCGCAGATGCCTATCCATGCACAGATTGACCATTTTTATGTTGATGATTGGGCCTTGGATAGAGGAGGATCAGTATGCATTACCCCTAGGGTTTCCACTTCATATCACTTTCCGATGGTGCTGATGGTTTCTGAGCTGCACTTGAGAGGTCGAGCCGCTAGTATTAGGATTTTTTATTCCTTCTATGGAGAGGAGGACCTCACAGAGGCAGCTTTGCAGATCTGGGTTTCTCACTTGCAGGATGGAGCTTCTTCCCCTTCACATATGGCAAAGACCCTCTCCAGTATTAGTGACTATTACCATCTGATTGCTAGTACCAAGAGACGTGAGATTCTTAGATGTGAGATTGGTGTTCGCCAGTAGTTGGCAGCCTTGTAGAGGGAAGAGCTAAAGAGGCCACATGATGCTTGGATTCAAAAGCGCCTTGCTGCAACAAGGGCTCATGAGCAGATTTTATTAGATCCGAGAGCAGAGTATGCCTTTCATGCACAAGAGTCCTTTTGGATCTAGATGGGAGGTAGAGTCAATAAGCATTTTTTCTCTACTCATGGTCCCATACATAGTAGAGAGAGTGTTTCTCAACTCATTGACTCAGACGGAGTTTTGCAGTCAGATCCAGATGCCGTCATGCGCATAGCTACAGATTTTCATGCCTCCCTTCTTTCAGTAGATCCTGGTAGTAGGGCCACTGATGATGCCAGATAGATCATTTGGCAGTGTATTCCTAGGTTGGTGAAACCAGAGATGAATCTCTCTCTTGATGCTCCTATCACCAACTTCACGTCGACGCTTCTTACCCTCCACGATGGGAAGTGCCTAGGTTTAGACGGCCTTACACCACCTTTTTTCCTGACCTTTTGGGATATGATTGGGGATCACATTACCTCAGCCCTGCAGGGTGTTTGGGACTCTGGTGAGATGCTTGACTCACTTACAGATGGTCTCATACATCTAATCCTAAAAGGAGGATGCAGAAATTTAGTGTCACAATAGAGACCTATCATCTTTATTGGGCACTTGCTATAAAATCCTTGCAAAAGGAATCAGCTTGCGGTTGCATTCTCTTTTTGGGAAGCTTCTGAGTGGGCCATGCAGAGTGGACAAAAGATAGCCATGTAGAGTGGACAAAAGATAGCCATTCTACTCTTGGACTTTGAAAAAGCTTATGACAGGGTAGATTGGGATTTCCCGAAAGACACCCCTCATCCTTTAGGGTTTTCAGCAGATGCATGGGTCACAGGGGTTTCAGCCTTGTCCAGATCAGCCCATAGCCAGGTACTTACAGGGGTTTCAGCCTTGTCCAGATCAGCCCATAGCCAGGTACTTACAGAAGGGGTCAGAGGTGATAGATTTCAGATCTCTGGATCAATCCGTCAGGAATTCCTCTTGCCCCTTTTCTTTTCCTATTTGTGGCTAAGACTATGAGCATTTTTCTTAGATCTCGAGCTGACATTCTTGGTCTCAGACTACAACTCAGACAGGAGGAGGACCTTGTCGATTGTGAGCTGGTAGATGATACTGCCATCTTCTTGGAGGCCTCTTCTCAGACTCTTACTTCTTTCAGGACAGCCTTGGACTCGTTTTGTATTGCAGCAAGTGCTCACATTAATTGGAACAAGTCCAATGGCTTTTGGATCAATGGCGATGACACTCCCGACTGGGGGGCTGATTTGGACTTCACTTGGACTCAGAGGGGAGTGTCAGTCATATACTTAGGATGCCAGGTTGGTATGGGTATCTCTTCTTCACAGCAGTTTGCTCCGGTGTTGGAGAGTATCAAGAGGAAACTCCTTTTCTAGAGTTCAGCCAGGTTGGACCTTGCATCCAGGGTGGTGGTTGTCAACAAGGTTCTGCTGGTCACAGCTTGGTATGTTTGCTCTTGTTGGTGCAGCTCCAGGGAATGCATTATTCAGCTCCCAAGGCCTATAAGGAAGTTTTTATGGAGTGGGCTAGATGGCACAGTAGACACTATTGCCAGGGTGGCTTGGGAGACCTTGATCCTTCCCACGCAAGATGGGGGTCTCAACATCATAGACGGAGATATGCAATGCAAGGCCTTGCTTTGCAAGTTTGTGGTTAGAGGCTTTTTGATGGGGGATGAGCCATGGAAAATTTTCTTCATTCAGTGCATTCAAACATACATATCCTCCTCAAGTGGAGGTTGGATGGACAGCACCAGATGGATTTTCACTTCAGCCTGTCTCAGGATGCGTCAATTTTACGAGCAAAAACCTATGAGCAGGTTTATCCGAGCGTGTTTTTCAAGAGATTTTTAAAAATGTTTTTCTTTAGGAAACATGGTTTTTACACTTTTATTTTCACTAGAACTAGATCCCTTTATCATAAAAATATACAGACTAGTCACTCATTCATTTTTACACAACATAATTTTCTTATTTAGCGACATCCCTTTGTACCCCTGTTATTACCTTAAAAAAGTGTTGATTCCTTTAAGAAACATTCCTCATAATCACTCTCAATGTAATAATACTATGCATATATAATTACTTATTAACACATTTATATCATATGGCAATATCTTTTTAGTGTTTTTATAGCATATTTATGGACATGTTTCTAAAGAAGTTTAAATTACTATAAATAAGTATTAACTTGGGCTTATATATCACTCTCATAAAATACATGTAATATTTAATACTATATATGAAAGATTTTCCAAAATATAACTCCATAGATGTGCTCAAATGGGGTGTTCCGATCAATTTGAGTGGGTGAATGACTATATTTGGACATTGGATATGAAAGTTATGTCACTTTTAAAAGTGCTGTCCAAGGTAGTTTCGCCAGCGAAACTACCTTGGGAGACTTGCTTCAAAGGGGTTTCGCTGGCGAAACTACTTGGATGGCTTGGTTCAATGAGTTTTCTTTGAAGAAACTCTTTCATGAAGATAGGTTGAGAGAGGGTTTTCAATGTCACCCCCTATTAAGTAAAAGTTGTAAGAAGGATTATAAGGGAATTTTCATAGAGAAGTCTACTCTACATGTGGGTTTCTTCAAAAGCCATCCCATTATGCTCTCACCATTCCTACAGATTCACCTAAAGATTTTTGTATAAAATAGGCATTGCTATAATACTTTGCATATTTCTAAGTGAAACTATGTTTTCTTCTGATCGATTTTTGCCATATTTATGCATAGTTGGAAGCTTTTTTTTTCCTTCGCTCGGACGCTCGGAAGATTTCGCTCAGAAAATGCTCGTCCCCCCTGTCTCAGATGTCTGTCCTCCCCACTTATGGTTGCTATTCTGAAATCTTGGTCAAGCTTCAGAAGTACACTTTAGAGAGTTCCGCCCTCCTCCATCGAAGAGATTGATAGGCAGCCTATTATGTGGAATGATTGTATACTTGATGAGCATGGGAGGAAGCTTGGTATGTCTCATTATATGTAGTGGTCCAAATGGGAGAGAGGCCCTGTCGTTTCTATGGGTTCCTGGAAAGCCTTCAAAAGGCTTCCAAAAGATCATCAACAACATTTGGTCAGTCACCTTGGAGGAAGTGTAGGGAGGATACTTTAGATAGACGCAGCCTTACCCCATGATTGGGTGGTTACAGATGACAGGCCTGTGGTATGTTCGCTTTGGATGGGAGCTTTTTTGAGAACATGTATTCCTCTTCAGGTCATTGCTTTCTTGGGGGCATAGGAGGATGCCTTGGTCTTTGATGTACAGTCAGGTGGTACAGTCAGGTGGCAGGCTGTCTATTTCCTCAGGTGATATTCTTTTGGGCATGCCTTTTCAGCCTGTCAAGATCTTAGGCTATCCGGAACAGAGCAAGGTCTCTGCTTGGCACATAGATCTGAGCCCTCATCTCTCTGGCGCTATGGAGGAGTCTCCATAAAATATCTTCAGTGGGACCCTGGAGAGTGGGAATGGATTGTTGCAGGGAACCAAGAGAGGAGCCTTCCTTTTTGTGGTTACACGGTCAGTAAGGCCAAAAGATTCTAGGTTAGTCGTAGAGGTTGGAGACCTTCCAAATCCCTTATTGGGAGGGCTATCAGGTATCAGCTGATCTGCAGAGAGTCTTTTGGAGAAGGCTCTGGAAATCCCAAAAAAATAGAAAGTTTACCTTATTTCTTTGGCTTTCCATACATGGAGGGATTGCAGTAAACACGTGGAGATCCAGGTTTGGGGCAGACTCCACTTGTCTTAGGTGCTCGTCTACAAAGGAGTCGGTTCATCATTGCTTATGGGACTGCAAACATGCAAGAGACATTTGGATAGGGGTTGCCCGGATTCTCAGCAATTTTAGTCCCTATCCTTTCTTAATGAATTGGGGATCGATGGCTTGGCTCTCTTTGTTAGGATCTCAGATTTTCTATGAGTGGCAAGATGCTTCCTGGGCCATTTGCTCTCTGGAGGATGTGCCTATCTCCTGGTATAATGACATGCTGATGTGGATTCTGCCTGGGAGATACTAGCTAGTATTACTGCTTAGCAGATCTGGAGGGCCAGATGCACAGAGGCCTTAGATGGATCACAGGTCCACCCTTCTCATATTCTGGCCAGTATTTGGGCTGATACTATTCATACTCTGATGGCCAGTTGGGCGAGCATGCAGGGGTCCTCCCGGGTAGCCTCTGTCAAGAGGGTTATATTCCTTACGGAATGGAGGGGCTCACCCTTTTTCTCAGAGACTGCATTAGGGTTGAGGTGGCATTTTCAGCCTCAACCTTGGTTTCTCTCAAGCTCATTTTGAGTTTTTATTTACTCCTCTAGAGTGGGTTTTTTCTCATGCCCAGCATGATGTATTTCCACAATGAGTTTGCTCATGTGGGGTTTTTTAATACTTAATAGGAGTCTCTTTTATGAAAAACAAACACTTCAGAAACTACACATCGATTATATACCTAGCACACCATTCGAACTACATACCTCACAAAACTTCATAACACTAATGATACCAACTGATGCATCCACTACCATATAACCTCAACACAGTCCAAACACAATCAGCAAAACATAATAAAGATCAGTAGACGACTCACTTCCCAGCCACCACGGCTAGAGTTCAGACTCCCA
The DNA here is from genome assembly GCF_047967505.1 of Dipteris shenzhenensis. Lineage (NCBI taxonomy): Eukaryota > Viridiplantae > Streptophyta > Polypodiopsida > Gleicheniales > Dipteridaceae > Dipteris > Dipteris shenzhenensis. The sequence continues at coordinate 22,077,301 of NC_141609.1, forward strand.
CCAGGCTATGCCCATAGCTCCGGCAAACCACCAAAGCCGCCCACAAGGAACCTTTAGCATAGTATCTCATGATCCAACACGTAGAAGGTAGGAGGCTCATGATCCAGACCAAACCATCCAATGGTGTGTCAACACACTGAATACCAAACACAACACGTTTGGCCACTCTTATATAGAAGAGTATCGCACTTTCTAGAAAGCGTCTTGACTAAATATAGCCAACTGGCCTTAGCTAGTGTTCTAAGTCTTCTAGCCCCACATTAGCCTGCTTGTCCTAATCCTAACTAACCTTGCTGAATTAAGTCCACTAATCCAAGAATTACCATCCCGGTACATAACAAGGATCCTTTCTTCAATCATGCAAAATTTTGCACAGCCCAAAGTCCCCCAAAATAATAGTCTTAGTCCTTCCGGATGATGGAGTGCAAATGCCATTCAAAGAAACATTTAGAGGAACAACATAGATTGGAGGCCCATGCACTGAGAAATAAGCAGGCCCTACTTGAGACTGGGTTCTCAAGCATGATTTGTTTTTCATCGAGAGATTGAGGGAGCAAGAACTGGATTCCCAATAGCTAGCAGATAGATATGAGTGTGCTTAGCTGACTCTGTTGGAGACAAAGGCTAGACAGGCTGAGTACTCATATCATTCCTCATGCAGCCAATGGGTCGAACAATGGGAGCAAATGATGCAACAATTCTTCCAGACCACAAGGTCACACTCACAAAGGACACAGCTCCAAAGATTGAGGGCTGAGATGGGACAGCCCCGTCCTAACCAATGTGAGATTTGGAGATGAATGCCCCCTTCTAACGACATTTCTCCCAAGAAGAGGAGGATGCCCTCAAGTGAGGGCAGCCAAGGGGGGAGGCGTGGGCTCACATTCCCACAGTTATTTTCTTGCAGATGTGAGACACAGGATCCTTAAGGCCCTCTTAAGTCTCTCTTAAGTCCCTTCCACTGCAAAAGTGTCCAAGGGAGGATGGCCTATCCCCTTTGTCCTTCTACACCTTTTGGAAGCACATTTGTACCCTATTGCGATTGGCATTTCATAAGATTTTTGACTCAAGACAATTGACTCAAGACAAATGCCTCAAAGACTTAGACATAAATGGATTGTCTGATCTAGAAAGAGGGGAACCAGACATATATTCAACAACGGTGCCCAATCCCAACTTGTGGATGCTACATACAAGACATTCATGAAGTTCTTCAATGTTTCATCTTCAACCTCTTCTCCTAGATATCATCCACAACATGTACTTTTTTTTTTGTTAGAAAGAAAGAAAGAAAGAAAGAAAGAAAGTCTATTAACGTCCACTGGAGACCAAAAGGTCTATGGGACAGCAAGAAACCCTCTAGTACATCTGCTTTAAGGAGGGCACATGGCAGGTCCCAAGGAGTGCAAAAAGCAACCCACATTATTTTAAAGTACCTACATAATAGTCTGAAAGAGTAAACAGCAATACATTAGTTTAAGACTGAGAGTCTTTTGGTTTTGATTTAAACTCTCTGATTAGGGCTACGCCTTCACGGTAAGCTGCCCATTGGAAAGCATCTTTACTCTTTAGGCAGCCATAGAGTAGGCACACTAGGATTGTCAACCTCTCATGATCCTTCTCCTGAATTTCAAGAAGGCCTATGATACAACAGATTGGGCCTTACTGAAGGGAACTGTGGAGACTCGGCTTCTTGGAGTAGTGGGTTAACGAGATCTAGGCCTTGTCTGCTACAAGCTCTAGATAGATTTTGATCTCCTTCAATAAAATGGCCTTCTCAAATTTGTGCTGGGTGCAGCATGGATGCCCACTATCCCCTTCTTGTTTTTTCTTGTGCTAGAGGATCTAGGGCATTGTCTTCAATCATAGGTAGCTGGCCTAGCCAGGTGTGCCTCCTGAACAGACTCCTGAACAGACAATAGGAGAAGCTCTTGGATTCTGAGTTCATAGATGACAATTCCCTATCGATGGAGGGCTCAACAACCAGCCTGGAGAGGGTGAGACACCTGCTAGAGGCTTATTGCTTGGTTTTTGGTGGGACCAAGATCAGCCCAAACAAATTAGTTGCTTTCCTCACAACTTAGGGGAGTGTTTATGTGGGAGAAGGATCTTAACGTTAGATGGATACCTCGAGGTAAGATGGCTAGATATTTGGGATGCTAAGTGGGATATTTTGGCCGAGCAACAAATTCCCCTAAGGAGAAATTTTCATCTTCCATAAAGACTTAGAAACGAGAGAAAATGGTAAATATCAAAGGGGGTTAAAAAGGTGATATTTTGTTTTCTTTTGTCTTCCCATAGGTTGGTATACCCACTTGTGAATGAACTTATGTAACCATAGTACTTCAAGTACCCTAGATACTCTTTGATTTTTTTCTTCAACTTCAATCATTCATTGAGAAAGGACTTGAATGATACTACAATGCTGGAAGAACCTTGTAAGACCACGTAGGTGTCGTGGGCTGCATTGATTCACTTTTACTAGTTTTTCAATTTAAGGTTTACATATCACAACAACAAAAACAAGAGGAAGGAGTCCGTCAGAGGGTGACACAAAAGCCAAAGCTAATGTGGTAATCGAAGATGTTCTTGGTGACATCTCCATGTGTTACTGAGGTCAGATATGCCGACCTAGAAACCACAGTGATGATGTCTAACATTGAGATGTGGGTCGACGAGGAGTAAGAAACCTTTGTGAAGGTAAAGGACAGCATGGAGTGCTTGGTATCTTCCAGGTGCGTGGCTGTTAATACTGACACAAGGGTGAATTCCATGGAGTGCCCTGGGGTTTCATGTTCAGATGGATGCTGTATTTCAAAAAGGGACAGTACAGGATCACATAGGCTATTAGTATGCTAAACCGTTCATTTTTACATTTTATGCATTCCTCTATAGGAAAGCAAGTTGTCTTACTAATACTTTGGTGTTGGAATGTTTTCATCATTTTACTTTTTATGCATTCCTCTATAGGAAAACAAGTTCTCTTACTAAGATCAAGGATAACTGTGGTGTCTTGGGAATGTTTTCATCATTATTTTACTTTTCATGCATTCCTCTATAGGAAAATAAGTTATCTTACTAAGATCGAGGATAACTTTGGTGTCTTGGGAAAGCTTGAAAACAGCACGTAAAAAAGCCTTTAAAATTTGCCCTTCTGCTTCTGATTCGGGAAAAGATGTGGCACAGACCTCCATCCACAACGCATTCTCCGCCTGAAAGTAATAATACAAGAAAATAAGAGGCACAGAATTTAGTTGGACAGGTTATTCAAATTTCACCAGACAGCTTTCTATCACGTGACTCTACAGAGTGAACTCTTAGCATTGATACTGCTTAGCCTTTGTTTTATCATCTTGTAAAAGAGGGCAAGGATGTAACATTGATAGAAGTAACTTGCTAAGGATCGAAGCGTACGAGAAATCCCCTGTCTGATGCTTCCTTAGTGGCCCATGCCTTTGCTTCGGCGACCCTCTTCCCGAAAATGCCTCCTGGCACTGATGGGGCATCATTGAACGTAGCAATGGCAATAACCTCGTCATCAAGGGATAGTCCCACGAACGAGTAGAGCGAAGTCTCACTGAATCCACAGTACCCAAGGGCCATATTAGTGGAGCAGCGAACCAAAGGCAGGGCGAACACTGAATGGGCGGAAGTAAGCAAAACAACAATTTGAGTAAATGGGTACAACGCTTTCATGGTTGCCCCTATCACGAATAGCGTCTTAGACCTTCAGAGTATGGAAACGATATTATTTGAAGCACGTTGAGAGCTTTCTTAACTGAGAACATATCTATCTGAGGCAACAAGAAAGCATCCGTAGAACAGAAATTGGATGGAAAGGCATGGATAGAGAATGCACGAACAGGAGGTAAGAGAAATCCAAGACGCCGTAAGAGGCACGGAGGCGAGGCAGGGAGGAACGGAATGCGGCCTCCACGGCAGGCAAATCAGAGGGCTCTGCCATGCGGATGAGGAAGCCATCGCACTCCATTGTATTGTGTTGAAGGCAAAATGCTGTGAGTTTTCTTTTCAATAGTTGGCAGTTGAAGTTCCCAATCCTCGGAAAGTACCCCTAGAAAGTGCACGCCCTCACTCCTCTATGCATATTTGCCTCCTATGAAAATCCAGGTGTCACCAAATGAAGGTATTTTCTTGGCCTGCCCTTGCTAAGGACAATTGTCTCCGCGCTCCCAGGTGCGGTGGTAGATTCTGGAGAAATGGGAACCCGGGGCCAATCCAATCCCCCCACGCATTGAGGGTTTCGTTTGGGCACCCCCGAGCTATCATTTTCTTGCACCTAGGTGCTCAAACCCAGAGTCCGTGGGATAGCAGCTTCTTTTTTTCTTTTGCAAAGAAAGGAACCTTCTATTAATGCTTGAAAAACTTCATATAAAACAAGTGAGTACAAGTACTCGTCGTGAGCACTGCCTTCAATTGGTTCTGTAAAAGGAAAACAATTGTCAAGATGAATGAATGATTAATTTGCAACACCTCTGATGGAAGCCTGTGTATAGGAAAGTTCGAATGATTTGCAAACTCCGTGAGAGAGAGAGAGAGAGAGAGAGAGAAAGAGAGAGAGAGAGAGAGAGAGAGAGAGTGTGTGATTGAGTGAGTGTGTGAGAGAGAAAAAACCAAAATAGTAGGGGGCCACTTGGCGAAATATGGTGTGGACACTTATTTAAGAAAAGTGTAACGATACGCTGCCTCGAAGGCAATATGGAAAAAATTGGATAAAGGCTGAAAGAAGAAAACCAGCCTATTCTAGAGAAACCCAACTCACTACCTAGGGAATCTCTGGTACATGGGCTAATGGCCAGGTGGGGGGATTATACAACCAGTGAATCCCTCGCGGAGTGAATATGTAGAAAATTCCTACAGGCCAAGCCTTGCAGAAACGTGGACAGTCACCCTAGAGCTCGGGGTCCCACACTCTGAGGTGGAGCGCATCTTGCTAGATGGCGACCAAGGTAGCCGAGGGTGGAGCCGGATGCTCACCCATCACCAAACTACAGCGAGCCACTCAAATGTTCCACGCCGTGATCAACCTAGAACATGTGACCTCCCTCAGTCAACAAGGCCACCATCCCCAAGGTGTAGTCCCTCTGAAAGCTCTGCATGCGGGTCATAATCCTAAGGGCTTCCATCCAGATCCGCACTGCGCTACAATAGCTCCAGAGGCAGTGAGGATTTGTCTCCAGAAATCCAGCTGAATAGCAATGACACTGCCCCTCCACTTGCATTTGCTCCAACCACGGGCCTATGGGAAAGCCTCCATGGGCGGCCAGCCAGGTCCAACTACACCCATCCACTGATCCCAACCATATTAAATTTTAATCTTGACACATGTCAAAAAAATCCTAACCATAGTCTAACCTAAGGTCATCTAGACTTAGCTTGAGGCTTATTTTGCCACGTGGTAGAAAGCTAGGGAGAGCTTTACGTAGCTGATGGAGAGGATGTAGTCGAAACTCTTGCGGGTCATTTTGAAGGTTGTTGATGGATTTTGGATGTGGCTGCATGAGCGTGGAGTAGTTGGTGATATGGAGACTGAACTACCCTCCCTTCTCCATCACGTCCACTTTGCTCTGCCTTGGTGGTGGAAGCAGCTTGAATGGCTACACCAATTTCCCCAGCACCAGCGACAAAATTGGCCACCATAAATACAACAAAGCTCCACATCTCTTCAATCATTGTCTTCTTCTTCCTTGCTTGCTTCCTTGTCATCATCGTTAATCTTAGATTTAGACTTGTCGGATTCCTCCACTCTGACATCGTCGACTGCCGTCGACTGCCTGGGCCTATTTCGAGTTGTAAGCTTGATAGATGGCTTTCTTGTACTCAGCCTTTTTCTTGTTTGCTTTAGCAATGTAAGGAGCTTTGTCCGCCTCACTCATTGATTTCCATTTATCTCCTCTAGCTTTCCCAACTGCAGATACTGGCTTATTATTTGGATTTTCAGCATTGAAGGTGGTCTTGAACTTTGCTAAGAACACAAAGAAGGCACTTGGGGGCCTCTTGGGTTTGGTGGGGTATTTGGCCACCTTGCATTCCTTCTTGCTCTGTCTATTCTTAGACTTATTGTCCTTAGGAGCTGGCTGCTTTCTCTTCTTCAGGTTGGTTTCATCGCCCTTTTGGAGAGGTCTGCAAGTAAGAAATCCACCGCCTTATAGACCTCCTAGATCAGAAGAGCCAACAGAAAATCAGCAATCGGGAGAAACATAGGGGAAAGGAAAAGGGTGATTGAACATGAACATAGTGGAGGTGCCTTCAAATAGAGAAGGTAGCATTCATTTTTTGAGAGAGCATCTTGGGATGCCTTATTTTCTTAGTTTAGTGGCAGAGATGCTTGGATAGATGATGCCTTTCACAACGCATTCACTCTTGTTATCATGGTAATAGGACAGTGTAGATGCCCATTCATGCATAGAGAGACATATTTTATATGATGATTGGGTAGTAGATAAAGGTAACTTGGTATGCATTGCACTAGGGTCTCCACCTTGGATCACTTTTTAGTGGTTATGATGATTTATGAGCCTCATTTGAGATGATTCTATGGCAGTATTAGGGTTTCATATGCCTTGTATGCAGAGCAAGGCCTCATAGAGGATGTTTTGCAAATTTGGGTGTCTCATTTGCAAGGTGGAATGGCATCTCCTTCACATTTGGTAGTAGCCCTCACTAGTATTAGTGATTTTCATATAGTATTGCTAGTACTAGAAGAGATGAGATTCTGAGACAGGAGATTGGCCTTAAAAAATAGCTAGTAGCTCTACAAAGGGGAGAGAAAAAACGTCCTATAGATGCTTAGATTTAGGTATCTTATTGAGACATCGTAAAAAAGGTGTTTCTTAGCTACTTCTTGACTCAAATGAAGTTCTACAGTCAAACCTTGATGCCATTTATGTGCATAGCTATATATTTTTATGCCTCCCTTCTTTCAGAAGACCCTGACATGCCTACTTGGTACTATCCATCCAATCCCCACCCATGGAAAGAGAACATGATTGAAGGTATTCAATGAAAGAATCCTTCCAATCCCTCATGGGAAGGACTGAAGTCTACCAAGTCACCCTATCTTTAGTGTCTACCATACCAACTAGTCCACTCCAAAGAAAATTCCTCATTGCCCTTTTGAGCTGTGGTCTTTAGAATGGCACCAACAAGATTAAATAAACCATGACATGGCCAATAGTACCTGGTTGATCATAGCCACCGTGGAAGTAAGGTCCAAGCTTGGATGAACTCCCAAAAGAGAGATTTCTCTTGATAGTCTCTAATGCAAGAGTGGTTTGCTACAAAGAAGAGATGCCCACACCAACCTGGCAACCCAATTATTAAAATGAACACCCCTCTCTAGAATGTTCTCGTTGCTGATCTAATAGCCATTAGATTTATTTGAATTAGTATGTGCACTACTATAAAACAAAATAAATCCAAGGCTTACTTGAAAGACATGATATTTTGTGAGTGGCATCCAAAAAGACAAGAGTGTCATCAACCTCACTGAGCAAATCTCTGAGTCTTAGCCCAAGAGTTGCTTGAAAGCTCAAGAAAAAAGTCATTGATTTAGCCATAAATAAATACATTAGTGGAAAAAAATGGCATCCCTATGTGATTGATCTAAAATTTGAAACCTCTATCTCCTATCTCCTCTAACAAGCACCTAGCTGTGGGTTGGAAAATGCAAGCATCTAGAAATCAAAAGTATAGAAGGGTTACCGTACCTCTAAATTCTCAAAATCCAAGAGTAGATTGGCAAGCCTTTGGCCACTCTACATAGCCTAATGTGAATCCTACTATAATTAAAAGATATTGTCAAAGATGCTTGCCATGCATAAAGCCCATTTGTGTATCATCAATGAGATCCACGAAAATGGATTGCAAGCACATACTAATGTCTTTGGCCAAAATCTAGATGAATGGGTTGCAAGTGCAAACTAATATCTTTGGCCAAAATCTTATAAAATGTGTCCAAAAGCAAGATGGGTCTCCATTGATAAATCAAAATTATGCAACCCCCTTTCCAAATGAGATGAATGAGACCCTTTGTGAGTAAGTTAGGCTAATACCAAAGCCCCTTATGCCTTGTAGGGCTAAGGTAACATGGTCCCTAATCATGCAGCTAAAAACAAGGGTCTGAACCAATCTAATCCCAGGCACTTGCCCTTGTGAAGGGCAAGAAGTCTAAATCCTAGATTGGTGAAAGGTGCATCAAGTGATACTCTAATGTGTGGCTTCACCAATGTTGAAATACCCAAACAATTTGGCATCATCTAGAAAGTATACTTGATGAGCATGGCAAACCACTTGGCATTCCTTGCTATATGTAGCATCTTAATTAAGAGAGACATCCTGCTTCGTTTGTGGGCTCTTGGAAGGATTTTAAGAACCTTCTAGATGATTGTAGACTCTAATTAATAAGCTACCTTAGAGGAAGTGCAGGAAAAATTCATTAGATTGATGTAACCATACCCTTGGATTGGGTTCATGCAAGTGATGGTCCTCTCTTCCCTTCTACTCAGGACTCTCGGTGCCTTTATGTGGTCTAAAATTGCACTTTAGGTCATACCGCTTATATGTTCAAACAGGGCTGCCTCCATCTTTAATGTTCATTATGGGGGCAGGTTATCCATGTCTATAGATGATATCCTTTCTGATGTTGCATTTTATCATGTCAAGGTTGTAGGTTATGTGGACTAGTTGTTTTGGGATTGAGGACGGTATCTAGACCCTGACTCAGATCACATTTCCTTGGGTGCATGGAGGATTTGGCTCTATGGAGGTGTCCTTGCAGTGGGACCCTAGGGGATGATGGGAGTGGATCAATGCAAGGAATTGAGACAAGAGCCTCCCCTTATTTTGATACCTGATCGGTAAGGCAAGAAGTTCCAACTGATATGCTGGAAGCCTCCCAAAGCTCCTCATTGGGATAATTTTTAGGTTTTTGCTAATTTACGGAAATACTTGCGAAAGAGACTCTGAAAATTACCCAGGAATAGAAAATTCACTCTTTTCTTTTGGCTTTCTATCCATCTAGAGATAGTGGTGAACTAGTGGAGGTTCATATTTGGGGCAGCCTCTATTTTCCCTCATTACCACTATACTAAGGAGTATATTTAGCATTTTTAATGGGACTAAAGATAGGCAAGGACCATCTAGAAGTGGATTGCTAGTCTATTGAGCACTTTTGTCCCCTCTCCCTTCTACATGACCATGGGCTTGGTGGCTTGGCTCTTAGCATTTTATGAGATACATGACTCCTCTTGGGCTATCTTAGTTTGGTGACATATAGTTGATTCATGCTCTCTGAATGATGCTCTTGGATTTGCTTATAGACCTACACACGCCTTAGTGGACACTTAGTAGGAGATTCTGATGAGCATTTTAGTGCAGCATATTTGGAGGGCCAGAATTGCATAGAGGATTTGGATGTCTCCAAGGTCCACCCTTCACATGCTTTGGCCAATATATGGATAGATATTGTACATGACTTGATGGCAATTCGGGTGAGCACATAGGGGTCTTCTCGAGCAAATTTTGCCACAAGAGGACCATAATTTTGTTAGGGAGTGGAGTGGTCCCCATTTTTCTTGGATCCTCTATAGGGTTGAGGTGGCACTTCTAGCCTTAGCCTTGGACTTTATCTAGCTCTCTTGGATGAGCTTGTTATTTTCCCTCATGAGGTGTTTTCTCATGCTCTGCATGATGTACTTTTACTAGAGCTCATTCAATTTTGTTTCATACTTAATAGAAGTCTTTTTTTTGGGAAAAAAAGGGGTGGTGATGATGATACTCCTATTTCTAGAATATGATATTTTTTGCACTTGAGGGGATGATATTACACTTCAAGGCTACTAAGATTAAAATTGGGCTAGTGATGATGATACTCATGGATGTTCAATGGCATGTTGTTTGACCAAGAATCTACCCACGTGTGTTGAACTCAAAATAGCATCTTTGGGATTCAAATAAGGCTAAGAACAAATGGGTGAGGAGCAGGTAGTGAAGGATTCAAAGAGGATTGAAGGACTATTTTAGGCATAGGACAGAGCAAAGTGGGAGGCAACCCCTTCCCAAAAGTGGATGTCACCTTTACAATGATAGTCATTGTGCTAGATGACAAGGGTGAGATAGTAGAGGATAGTAGGGGCAATAAATTTCAAGAGATTCGATAGGTGCCAAAAGTGTGGCTAGTGTTCCCATTCAAGCTAATTTTACAAGAACTAGTAATGTGGTCATCACATCTTAGTTGATTCCATAAGGATTTGCAAAGTAAAAACTTTAGGGCAATAAGGCAATGATGTAATGGCACCTAGAATTTTGATAGATAAGTGACAAGGATTATAAAATTTACATGTTGGTAGGTAATACCTCAGTAATACCCACCAGGTGATGTTAGAATGTCATGTATATAAGGTACTAGAGTCATAGGATTTAGGGTCCTCTTGTTTCTATAGAAACTCATGTGCGTAGAGTGTAGACGTAGTGTTCATTGTATCTTGACTGCCAGTTTGGCTAAGTAGTAGAAGGAGATTAATCCCAAACTACAGTGTATACACTCTTCTCATTGCTTTCATTCCAATTTGCAGCATATACACTCTTCTCATTGCTTTCATTCCAATGTGCAACATATACACTCTTCTCATTGCTTTCATTCCAATTTTCAGTGTATACTCTCTTCTTAGTTCTTTCAATTCAATCCTAGAGCATTCCCCCATACACCCTACAATTTTTCTATGCATTGGATTTGTTCTCCCCCATTTTCTACAATCCAAACCATCACCTATACATATGGAAATGCTAATATACCCTCCATACCCAAAGTGAAAGAGAAGGATGAATATTAAAAAGACAAACCAAAGTTCTAATATGCAACACCACGGTTTGGGCATCAATTTTTTTTACAATCCTGCTCAGGAATGAAGTGGTTGTGTTGCAGAAGCAAGTGATGGGAGCAACGTGAATTGCCTCTCAAAATAACAGCAGAAGGACATAGTGTTGATAAAGATATCAACAACGAAGAGATGAATGGATAGCTAGAATCAAAGCTCATGTATGAAAACTCTAGATGGTGATCAAAGAAGAGACCCAAACTAAAGGGAGTGGATGAGTAGTTCACCAAAGATGGCATCAAATGAATCAAGGAAGGGGACACACAAGAGAGTAAATGTAGATGAGTTATAGGAATAACCGAGAGGTGGATCCTCACAATTAGCACAAGGGCAAAGTCAAAGTCTAGTAATACAAGCCACAATAGATATGTTTGTGGCAAGCCCACCACCGAGTCCATTGAGAGATTCCAAGGTGACAAGGGCTAAATATAAGAATGAAATTCCAAAAACACATGGTACAAGATTGAGAGAATCCCCAATCCCATTTGCAAAGTGTTTTGTGAATGATGATGATATTGGAAGTCAACACCATGGAAGAATACTTGACGTACTCCCCCCCCCCTAGCATCACATTCATATTGAATGGTACGATAAATACCCAGATGATGCCACATGGCACATGTTCAAAGCCACCTTTTGAAAAGGTTCCAACATGTATTTAGCAAGAGGGCATTCTGATGAAGCTCAACCATTCAATCAATGGGTAAGAAAATTGATACCATGACTTTGCTGCATGAATAAGAGTGCTCACCAATTAGCTAAACTACATGCAAGATCAAATGGCATTGGAATCCTGATTACAATGGCCTCACCACCAACAGTTAGAGTTATGAAATATGGAGGTCACTTACCCAACAAAGAAACGTGATGAATCGCTCCATAAAGCAATTGTGCAAAAAAAAAAAGGGGTATCAAACCTTAATGAAGAAGAAGGTGCTATTTCAAGAAGTGGATAGTGAATAAGAGGATGAAAGCGAATTTGGTCATTAAAAAGACTCTAAGTTTGAGAAAGAGGGTTGAAAAATATTTTGAAGGATATTGGAATCATAGGTGCCCCTAAAAAGGGCAACTTGACTATGGTGCCACATGTAAGCGAGATGGCCATTTGACAAATGAGTGTTGGCTAGAAAAAAAGGATACACAAGTGGTCATAATATCACAAGGATCAGCCTAGATAAGTCTAAAGAAGTGCTTTATATAAAGGTTTACAAAGAGTCAAAACAAGAAGAACACCACCTAGTAGAGTTAGGTGCACAATACCAAATGTGGTATATTATTTATTGATTTGATGATTTGTATAATAAATAACATGGCTAGAGTAGCCATTTCATCACCCAAGCTCCTACGACAGTGCTCTCCATCAACAACAGCTGCTCCTATAGCAACGGCTCTCTCCAACTTCTACAACAAATGCCAAGCAACTCAAATGATGACTCCTACTATAGCCCAACAATCAACACATAGCAGAAGCCAACAGCCTCTTCATCAACTAGCAATGACTCTTCTACGGTGGCTCCCTTGACTACACAGACCAAGCTCCCAAGCCTCTCACATGCCTTAGCAAACAATGACACCTCTCCAAATAGCTCACTACACAACGACTCCTATAGTGCCACTCGTGACGTGTAGCACCAGCTTCACAAGATGAGCTCCACTGCAATGGTCTCCATAAAGTGTCCAACAAATGGCACAACTGCCATAGCCAGTGCTCCAACAACGGATGCTACATAGGCAACCACCACCGCAAAGGCTTCACAACCTCACAACTCTAGACCCGATGAAAATCTAGAAGGACTCGATGGAATCTGGCATCTCGCAGCATGACACATGGCCTCCTTATCTCCAACCCAAGGTTGGTCCTCAACTCGACATGTGTCACCTGGGTTAGCACCCCTATTTTTGGTCTATAGTGTGCCATGTGACACCTTATCCTCTCCAAGTGCCATATCATCACGGTACCTAATCTGCCATGTCACCCTAACATGTGGCATCCACATCATTTGGCACCCCGTGACACATTAGCACATCGGGTCCCAGGGCCACATCATCATCCACATCACCCTGTCACATCAACTGCCATGTCATCGAGCTTAGTGAGAGGTCAACTGCCAGATCAACAAGTCAAAGTCAAAGTGCCCAGTCATCCCATGACCAATCAAACTACCACGTGGCCATCCCTTGATAGGCACTCTTACCCCCTGGCAAGCACACACAGTGAGCACACAGTCCATTGCATGTGACCATAATGCTCCACTAGCACACCTCTTGCTAAGTAAAGTGCTACATCATCACTGCACATTTTTCACTCTTTTTTTACCCTCCACCTAGATCAAGCCGTATCTCCTGATCCAAGAGGAATTTGAGGGTGTTACAAAAAGGTGAAACGATCGATTTTTTGTACTCTACGCGGTCGTCACATCACACACACATTTTGGTGCATGTTACACACACTTTTGAGCCTTATCAAACAAATCCACTTCCTACACACACATCAGCCTCTACATCGACACATCTAACCTAGCACATAAAAAGAACCAAAGAAAAGAAATTATTTGATATTCTTTCATCAGTCGATGGTTGGTATAGATCTAGATCATAGTAGACTAGATCTCATAGAGGAGACACTTTGAATTTCTCCAAGCTGCCAATCTAAGCCATGCCCAAAATTCTCGACTAGTACCTACGTGGATTCAGTCCCTATGCTCACATTCGGTTTCACACAATCACATTACCTGAAACCTGACGTTCGTTAGTTCAGTGAGTAGACTTCAGAGTGTTCAAAGGCATTGCCGCTAAATCAATGGACATGATTTTCTTTCACACACACATGCCATCATTGTAAAGCCTGTTTGGCTATTTCATAGCATTGTGCACTTTATTTCAGCCTTGTAAAGGCTCTTGGCTATCCCCACCATCATTTGCCACAAGCCTTGTAATTTAGACTAGATTATATATTGCAATTCTACCTTCACCGACAGTTCAGATTTCACTTGCCACAGTGAGTGTTTTTGTAGTTGATTCAGATTTTCATGACACCTTGAGTACATTTCTTGTACCATGTCTATGACTAACAACCTCAATATGGAGGCATCTGCTAAGCTAGACAACTCCAATTATGGCACATGGAAATACCGAATGGAGACCATTCTTGTACTTCAGAACAAATGGGAGTATGTCGATGGGTCTACACCTAGACCATTGGACAATCTAGCCAGTAGTAGCTCTACTCCACCTGTTGTCACAGCACTAGCAATGGGATCTAAAGCGAGATCTCCAGCTACACCAGCAATTTCCACACCTATAGCAGATCCTGCCATTGCTCGAGCATAGGAAGAATGGGATAAGAAAGATAAGTATGCATATCATCTGATCAAGTAGATCCTGCCATTGCTCGAGCATAGGCAGAATGGGATGAGAAAGATAAGTATGCATATCATCTAATCAAGCAGAATGTGCAAGATGTCATGCTAGGATAACTCAACACCACCAAGACATCAAAAGAATCATGGGATATGTTCACAGCTCTATATGATTCCAAGAACACTTCTAGGATTCTCAAACTGAGAAACCAAATCAATCAAAGTTTCCACAATAGGAGTAAAACTGGTCATGTTTACGTACTCAGAATCAAAAACTACAACAATCAACTCGTAGCACAGGTAGGAGAGACCATGAATCCAGAAGAAATGGTTCAAGTCATCCTGAAGGGATACGAGAATCTAGTCCAGAGTACCTAGACACTAATTGCAATCCAAAAGAGGATTTCAGCTATCAAGTCGACCAAGCAAATCAAGATCCTTAGTACATTGACAGCGGTGCATCATCTCACATGACAAATCATCAGGAATGGTTCACAGAGTTGAAATCATTAGAAGGTTAGAAAATGGTCATCTACACATCAGATAATACACCAAATCTAGTTCAAGGGACACATTATCCCCATGAACAATTTCACTAGTACAAAAGGATTGGTGAAAGATGTACTCTATCTTTCAAAGCTCAGTAAGAACCTCTTGTCAGTAGGTCAAATGATGGGACACAACTACCAAGTCATCTTCGACGAAGATGAATGCACTATCAGAGACAAATCAAAAAGATTTTAGCTAGTAGGTAAAGGTGTCAAGGAAAGATGCTTGTATAGAATGCTAGCTATGGTACTAGATATGCATGCCATGTCAGTTCAACCGCAATAGATGCCACTATCTGCAAAATGGCACAAGAGATATGGTCATGTCAATTTCAAGAGCTTACCAGATTTCAGGAATCAGAATATGGCATTCAGGATTCCAAAGCTATAGTTTCTTGGAAAAGTTTGTGAAGCATGTTGCTTTAGCAAACAAAAGCAAACCAACTTCGGTAGAAGCACCTCTCGAGCATGAGGTATTCTTGATTTGATTCATACAGATGTATGGGGTTATGCCCATACCTACAGCATCAATGGTTCACTTTACTACTTGACTTTCATCGACGACTATAGCAGATATTGTTGGGTGTACTTTCTGAAAGAGAAATCTGAAGTGTTTTTCAGATTTCAAGGATTCAAAGCGATGGTAGAAAACCAGACTGGCAGAAAGATCAAAGTCATGATATCAGATAGAGGAGGTGAATACATGTCTTCAGCATTCATGAACTTTTGCAAAAGTCACGGCCTTTGAAGACCATTCACATGTGTAGATACTCCTTAGCAGAATCCAAGAGCTAAAAGGAAGAATGGTACTTAGTAGACAACAGTGCTAGAGCAATGCTTAGTGAGAAGCATCTTCCGAATCAGTATTGGGTAGAAGCAATAGCCACTACAAACTACTTGCTTAATCGGCTTCCTGAAAGTACAAAAGGTGTCAGCTACAACTACAAAGACCTCAGTTGTAGGATCTCCAAGGATAGCGAGGAGCTTGGTTGTGCATGCAACCATGAGCACACCAAGGTCCTCAGATGATGCTACTTCACTCCTGTTGTCGTCTTCTACCATTACTATAATAACATTGGTATAGGAGTGGAAGTTTCGATCGCCGTGTATCAGATGGTGGAGTTCTTTATATGCTAGGCTCATAGAAGCATGGAGAGCATACTACCATGAACTGTTTGACTATGGGATTTGAGAAGCCATGTGTTGCCTTGGAAGGGCTCAATATATAAGTGTAGGAGATGAGGATGAGTAGATTCTGTTGCAGTAGTGTTAGGTGATCTTTTTTCATATCAAGCTATTGGTGTAAGCTACTTGGAGTTTCTTGCAGTTTATGGCTTGAGCTAAAGGACTCAACTTTTGTTTCTTGTTTGGCAATCATAACATGGGTGTAGGCTATCTTGCAATGCTGCATTGGATCAACATTTTGGCATGGAAGCATGGTGCTCTTACTTGTAAATGACGTGCTAGTCCCCTCTGAATTCATGATGAAGATGATGGTTGATAGTGGCTGTGTTTTGTTATAGAGTGGTGTTTATCTCTGTGTATCTAGTCTATAGAACAATTGTAGTGGAAGGAGAGTAGAATGTACATTGAATAGGAGGAGACAAGGAAATCCAAAGTCTATCTTATTCTAGATTTAGACTCAAACATCAAACAGGTAGTGTTTAACTAGAGTTTCTAGTATGATGTAACTTTTTCTATGAGGGCAAGTGTCATGTGGCACTTGATATTGCATGTACAGGATGAGGTGGGCTGAAGTGATTTTTCCTTGATGAAGAGGATTTGCCTGATGAGCTGTATTCTATTGGCTTGTGTACAGATGAAGATTTTGAAAAATTTTGAATAAAGTGCACATTTTGTATGTGTTTTTGGTTTTTTGTGGCTTGGAATGTGGATATAGAGACTTATGAAGGCATGTATTGCTCTACTGTTTTACTCCATCCAACGTGACTTTGTTGGTCACTGCCTTGTGTCAAAGTGAGGATCATACTAGCCTAATCTATCACTTAATGAACATAAAGATCATGGAGGATCAAACCAAATACGGAAAGCCATGGGGAGAGAGACAAGAAGTATGAAACACTCAATCTATTCCAATGTGCTATGTGTGTTCAACAATCCATGATAGGCTTCTTATATAGAGAGTGCCCTTTGAATAGTCAACACATGTGTGATCCTCTCATCCACATCTCTCCTTGTGGATATCCTCAATCCACATCTCCACATCATGTAGTCCACATCCTAGGGTGGCTACTTTAATTCTTTCCTATACCATACCTTAGCCCTCTAATCTATGTGCTCATGGCACCATATCTCAACACCTCCCCTTGGTGCCATGATCCTTTGGCTACTGCAAGGTGGTCAGATGTGAGTTACAAATCCATCACCTCCCCTTAGTGCTTGCATTGCTACTTAAGGTGGTAAAGTGTGGTTTTTACATGTCAATACCTCCCCTGGGTGCTTTCATAGCTACTCTCAGGTGGTCAGGTTTGATTTACAAAACATATGGGCAAGGTTGGCAAGGTTTTTGTTTCTTCTCAATACATGTTGTCGATGGCATTCGCATCTTTACTCAATGTAGCTTAATGCATGATGCTTTGTTCTTTCATGTGCCTTAATGCTGTAAGTGTAGATGCCATGCTTCGTGCTATGGTCATCTCATGCACTTGTGCTTTCGGCATGCTTATGACAGCGATGTTTGCATTCATGCGTCACTTTTCCATTTGTTGCAAAGGTCTTACCAATTGATTTCTTTTGATATTGGTAGTGTCTAATTGCATACAATGATTCTGACTTGATACACGCGTAGAGGTCGAAAAGACAATCATTTTTCCTTTTTGGAGCGCATGCAAATTCCTTCTGGATTGCAAGTTACGACTTGTCAAAGCTTCTGTGAAGAAGGGGGTCTTGATGATGTGGCATAGGAGTTCATATTCTGCTTACAAACTGTGCTTGGCAAGGGTTACTATGCTGAGGTGGCCCTATGCCATGTGGCATGACTTTGACCAAACCTGAAACTCAACCAAGGTCTAACTGAACCAAACCCTCTGTAACCTAACCAAACTCTTTGAAGTCAAGGTTAGTTAAACTCAACCATGGTCCAACTAAACTGAACCTACTAAACTGAACCTAGCATAAACTTAATCAAGGTTGAACTTAACCACAGTTAAAGCCCTTATCTGCCACGTGTCCTCATCCTCTGCACACCTTGGGTCAGATGAACTTAACGAAGGTTAAGTCTTATCCTCCATGTGTCTTTTCTGAGACCTTGGAGAAGATGAGAAGTGGAGGCATCGCAGCTGCAGCGAAGATGGCATCGAAGCGGCGGAATCAACCGGGAAGGCTAGAGAGCATGCAGGAGGCTGCTAGAAATCCCGGAGAATGGTGCGAGAAAGCAAAAATTTGGAGCGAGAGCTCAACGAGAGTGTCTTCATTCGTCTGTTTTTAGCACTCACGCCTCCCCTCAGCTTGCCAAGGCTTTGTTGAATGATACGCAGCCCAAGAGCTATGCACAGCCTGTGGCTCTGGTCTTTGAGCTTAGTTATTGCTGAAGCCATTGTTTGATCGTTGTTGGTCACAAGACAGGGTGACGATGGGGGAAAACAGTGGTCCGGAGAGAGAAAAGGAAGGCATTGTAGGCACGTTGTGGAGTGGGTAGTCAAATTCATGAGATGGCTAGCTTCTGAGATGGCTTGGAGTAGCGAAGGAAGTTGCTGCTGATCTACCGATCAAGAATGCCTTGCAAAGATGCTGTTGTTGCTTGCTGTTTCCGGCCCGTTAAGCTGTTGCTATGGAAGAAGGCTATTGAGGAGGCGCATATGAGTCGCCAAGAGCCGTTGTTGGCTGCTAGTGTCACGATTACTTACGGGTGGCTGCAGAGGTCAGAATTGAGGGTGGAGTAGAGGTGGTCGGCACTGGGCATAGGTTGCTTTGCTGGTTGAAGAGGTTGTCGATTTCTTCTTCTCCATCTCGCTGCTAGAGCTGTGGAGCTGGTGTCGGTGTTGAGGCATATCTACAGTCGTGCAGCTTGTAGAGAGTCGTGGCCATTGGATGCTTTTCAGTCTTGTTGTAGAGTCAAGGAGATGTCTTGGGAAGCCATAGGTTGGAGTGCTAGGGTCACTGCAAAGGCGTAGATAGGCTTGAACACTCTCACAGATTCTCTATGTCTCTCGATGAGTTAACACTCAGGAATGAATTTTTCTTTTTTTTTGTTTCACAAATCTTTCAATGGAGCTCTCAATGAAATAACATGAAGAATGAATCTAAATCGCGCTCATGAAAGAACTTGATGGATTCCCTTAATGGAGAGGCATGGACGGAAATCTCTCAAATAAACTTAGATTTGCTCAGCAGAAGAGAACTCTCAATCTAAAACTAAAACTAGCCTAGGAGAACTCATGAGTTCCTAGGGTGTGCCTACAACTAATCTAGGAATGGGAGAAATCCTAGTGAACTAGTAATGAGCTAAACTAGGAGAGCTAAACCTATGCTCTGATACCATGTCAAAGTGAGGATCATACTAGCCTAATCTATCACTTAATGAACATAAAGATCATGGAGGATCAAACCAAATACGGAAAGCCATGGGGAGAGAGACAGGAAGTATGAAACACTCAATCTATTCCAATGTGCTATGTGTGTTCAACAATACATGATAGGCTTCTTATATAGAGAGTGCCCTTTGAATAGTCAACACATGTGTGATCCTCTCATCCACATCTCTCCTTGTGGATATCCTCAATCCACATCTCCACATCATGTAGTCCACATCCTAGGGTGGTTACTTTAATTCTTTCCTATACCATACCTTAGCCCTCTAATCTATGTGCTCATGGCACCATATCTCAACAACTTGACACACATGTGATTGCACTGGTCATTTTGACGGTCATCTTTATATATGTACAACAATGTCCAAGTAATCATGAGTGACCTTCAATCAATCAAAGCCAATATGATTCCCATTAGGGGCCATGACATATTGATAAGCCATATATGTGCCAATGGCATCATTCACCCCACAAAACCACTTTGGTGATAGGTGATTCCATGTAAACCATTGCAATGGATGGAATCAAACTTCGATTATACTTTCATGTATGTATTCAAATAATCATGAGTTGCCTTTAGTTGCTCTTTTTTAACTGAGTGATTCTACCAAATTCGTGCCGAATTAATCACATGCCAGACTGTTCACATGTCTAAGTAATCATGAGTATCCTTCAACCTATCAATTAGGCATCCAATGCTAGTGAGGTGACACCATTCACAATAGATAGACCACCAAATTAAATCTTCAGTTCTGATAAAATTATTCGTACAAATACTAGTTTATTTGTACGAATAAAATAGCATAAAATGTCTAGTTCATTTTAAATCGAGAAAAGCACAATTTTATCTGATTTTTCGAATCGAAAATTTTTTGGGGGTGAATTAATGCAACTTAGCAAAGGTTTAAGCTAGTTCTTACCATGGTTTTCTTGTTGGATGGTGGGAGGTATGCAGATTCCCCTCTTCAATAAAAGTGATGCTTACTATGACTGATCAAAGCTTAACCTTTCTTTGCAATTATGCACTCTGCGGACTTTTACAAAATGTTTACTTCTTGACCACCTTTTTTGTATAAACATGATTTAAAGTGGCAATCACCTACATTTTAAATCTTTTCATTAAACAAAATAGTTTTCTCCATTAAATCCATGGTCTATCTCCACATTATTTTCATTTCACTATGGAAATGGGTTTTGTAAAGTCTTTCCACACATGCACACGTAGGCGTGCACGTGCATGCATGCGCGTGTGTGCACACACACACACACTCATTTTGAAATTTTACATTTATACCATTATGTTCTTACCCTCCACTTGCTAGTTTCTTGGATCTTTTTGAGGACACATTAGGTTGGATATCATCAAGTTCTTGCTTCTTTTTCCAATGGTTTCTTTAGTGGTGGTTTATCTTTTACTACTAGGGTCAATTTTGGATTTCTTTCTCCATTTTAGTGCTTTTAATCTATGAACTAGTACTAAATTTATGCTCTAAGATGCCACACAATGCATTTGAGTCTGTGAATTGGTATAAAATTAAGCTCTAAGATGCTACACTAAATTTTCCACTCTAATAAGTCCCAAAGGTACATGTTTCTTTCTGCATTCCCAAATGTACATATTTTTTCCTTTTTTAGAAGGTTGGTATTGTATCCATAATGGACAACAATCCATGCATGTATGTCCACCTTCACAACCTTGATATCTCAAGGTTGGGGGGGTCACTACTCATAGATCGCATGCATTCAAGGGGTATGATTAAAACCCCTTATTGATAAATGGCAAGGCTTTAAAATCACCCCTTTTACTATATAGGCTTATGAATTTATGTGATTGGATTTTCTCTATATGGGCACTCTAATACTTTGTGGTTTTCTTTGCAAGTAAAACATTTAAGTGGAAATTTGTATGCATTTAGTTTGACCCATTTATTAGCATGGACAAGTACTAAGCCCTTTTTGAGTCCCTTCTACACCTTCTAAATAATATGTTTGTAGAAACTTGGTTCAAACTCAATTTATTTCCATCTCCTATGATAGAAATTAACTATGGCACTGGTAACAACTAATGGAGCTAGATTTGTATCTCTAGCCTCAATCCTTAATAGAATAGATTAATCCTAGGCTCTCATGGTTGTGTTGGAACTAGTTGTTATCTATAAGTTGGCGCTAGAGCTTGTTGGTATGGTAGTGGGTCAAAGCATGATTGCTAGTATGGTTGGTGAGTGAAAGCAGGATTAGGTGTAGCCAATCTTGGAACTAAATATAAAAAAGAGATAAAACTACACAATCTACATAAAATTTAGGACAAATAGGTGTTTAAGCTATGGATTTGTGGATTCCATTCACTAGCTTAAAGATTAAAGTAGTGCATGGGCCATTTACGTTAATCAAATTGTACTTTATTTGCCTATTTTTAGAGCATGTCCTTAAATGTGGTTACAATAAATATTTAAAAATGATATACCAATCATGCTTTAGTCCTAGCCACTTGATTAATGACTCTCATTAAAATAAGTGCTGCATCATATCCATGCACAAAGCATATATGACATGAAAACCTAAACGCTTGATTTCTTTTAGAGCTTATATGGCATCTTAAAAGTGGGCATTCTCTTGCTACATGGTTGCCCTAGTCTATTTGCACTTTCTTTTTCCATTTCAATGCTTTGCTTGTAGTTACATGAGTACTAAAATTATGCTTTGAGATGTCATGCTAATCTATTCCACTTTAATCATTCCCAATGGCACCATACTTCTTTCTTTTTTATAGAAAGATAGTATTTGACCTATAATCGACAATGCATGCATGTGGCAAAAAATGTTTCACAATGGAAGATAACAATGAAACACAAGTACACAATCAAAAACTAGAGAGAATAAAAAAGTATCATATAACCAAAACTACTGATACAACTGATGACTATTGTATTATCCACCCATGCACACTCAGAAGAGAGCTTACTTAGATGGTGGTCTAGGCCGATGTTGGATAGGACTATGAGCATTGGTGATCAGAGAAACTCAAGACAAAAGGTGTGACTATTATATAGTGTGCCATGTAGGTCAACTAGACTAACCAAGTATCGTCCCTTTGGAAGGTGTATAGTTAAAGCCAACTATAGATCATATAGAGGTAACCAAGTATAGTCCCTCTTGTTCTTTTGGCAAAAGAAAATAGATGAATCAAAGCAAGATAAAGATATAAACATCAAAGGTGAGATCATAGTTCAACATGGAAAAGAGGAAAGGTTGAGGGGAAGCATTGATTTTTGCCAAGCGTTCGGTGTCGAATGTAAGAGCAAGCCTCTGTTGGAAGAAAATTTTCATACTAAGAACTACATGGATGGAAGTGAATGGGCTGAATTGGTAGGGCTCATTCTGACATATGGGGTTGTTGGGCCGCATCATTTTGATAGAGCTCAACATAAGAGAACCCACATTTATTGGAAATAAAAATACAGCTACGATAGCATGGGAATAGCTCTTCCTTGGCCCCTCAAATCCCAAAACAAAGAACACATGCTTGTAGGGTTTCAAAAGACAAGAATGTTGATGTATAGTTCACGAAAAATGGAACAAGAGATGAGAAGTTAGGACCATTTTAGTAACAGACTCGAAAACTGTCCCAAATCCAAGTCTACCCTATTTTGCACACTGTAACATTTTCTCAGTAAATCAGAACATGGAAGTAAAGACATAAATGGATAGAGCTCAAAGAGACAAAGATTTTGATATAGGGTTCAACCAAAACGGAGTAGGGAGCAAAAAGTTATGGCCATTTTACAACAGGGTACCAAAACAGTCCAAGAGCGACTTGAGCAATAGGAAAAGGCAACGATTTCTCTTACTGAAGGGGTTGCTTCCACAATACATATTAGACCAAGGTCGCCCTAAAGGGTAGAGAATCTCCTCAGAACAGATCCCAAAACAAGCCATACATGAGCCCCAATGGAGCTCCCGAGTGAAGAGGGAAAAAATATGAGAAAGTGGGAAAAGAAGGGAAGATCTTGGTTCTGGAAGCCAAGAAAGCTCCCCAATGGGAGAGAACTACAAAGAAGAGAGGGGCTAAGGCTCAAGGGAAAGGAGAGGCATAGAAGGAGCTAGATACAAGGCAATGGCAAGGCTACAAGGAGAAAATGAGATGCTTGAGAGAAAGGGGAGGGGCCCCTTTTATAGTGCAATTCTCACCTTCCTTCACCCTGTTACATTTGCTGGCAGTAGATTCTTTCACCTCTTCATGACATAAGGGCATGGGTCACCATCAATTGTCCTTTTAGGAGTATTTTGACAAGTGTCCCATCACAAGATGCTTCTTTATCCTTTTGAGTAGAAAAATCAATAGTCCTCCCACATGGAGCCCAAGAGGACCCCCCTCTTTTCCACATGTCAACATCCTCCACATTCCACATAAGAATTCCAGAAGGATTCCTTTTGACTCCACACTCCTCCACACTTTTCCACATGCCCTCTACATGTTCTCCATGTGCACTCCCTATTATTTTAGTACATTATTGAGTCCGTGCAGGATTTTGGCCCACTCTAAATATATGACTCATTTCTATTTCCCAATTACAAAGCAAATAATATATCTCCCAAACCATTCTATCCCTGTACGAAGGTATTTACAATTCATACCCATGGTATTTACAATGATGCACTCCACTCATAATCACATTTGCAATCATTTTCATTAATTATTCTAATTAGTGTCAAACCCACATTAATGATTACATGAAATAAAGTAGTTGAGATCAAAAGATTGTCAAGTCGCAACAAGTATAGCTGCAAAGAGCCGTCTCTCACCACTAACTTCTCCATCACACTTCTTGGTTCCTTGTTTCTGTGGCTAGCTTTTGTCACCTTGCGGGCCCCACAAATCCTCCCACAAGTTTCAAAACAAAATATCATTTTTTGTTGTCACAGTACCATTGGGGACTCCAAAGTGCCCTTGGACCCCAAGTGTGGGGGCTACGACCCCTAGACCCCCCCACTTCTTTTGGGGGGTTTATGGCTCTCCAAACACCCTCCCCTTCAAGGCTTCTATCAAGCTCTATTCCTCTCGGCTAAATGTAAAGTCCATGGTCTAAACTGGGGCAAAATCCACATAGGTCATCATGTAACCATTTGGTCTACAAACTAAGACCCCTCCTGGTGTATAAGCTAGGGGCCCTCCTGATATCTAGTGCCCATCATTGCTTCTCCTCATGTGGGGGCCTTACACTTAAAATACTAGTGAGTAACGTACATGAAAGGTGCATATCTGAGCTAACTCTAACATGTCCAACTCTATAATCTTGCTATAATGATTGGAATGTGATTGAATTTCCTCTATGTGGGAACTCTAATATTTTGTAAATTTATGCATCCAAAACATTTAAGTGGAGCATTGTATGCATTTAGTTTAACCCATTGATTGGCATGGATAGGTACCAACCCTCTACATATTCTAAATGATATGTTTGTAGAAGATAGTTTCAAACTCAATTGATTTCCATCTCCTCTTGTAAAATTTCATTGTGTCATTGTGGAGATGCACTTGGATCCCTTGGTTACGTCCTCAATAACACTTTCAACTCAATTTATCCTAGGCTCCTATGGTTGTGCTTGCACTAGAGACTATTTATAAAGTGGCACTAGAGATTGCTTATATGGATAGTGGGTGAAAGTATGATTGGGTGTAGTGAATCTTGATAATAAATACAAAAAATGCATCCTCTACAATAAAATTTACTATAGCAGATAAGATGCTTACCTTATGGATTACATGCACTAGCTTAAATATTCAAGTAGTACGTAGACTATTTATGTTAATCAAATTGTATTTTATTCCTTTGGTTAAGGGTGTAACCTTCAAGTCATAATGGATACACTAATCATGCTTTAGCCCTAGCCTAAGCCCTAGCCTATTGGTTGATGACTCTCATATAATAGAATCATTGGTGACATCATGTCCATGCATTAAGCATATATGACACCACAACCTTGGTGGTTGACTATTTTTAGAGCTTAAATGAGACCTTAAATTGAGCATTAGCTTGCCATGTGGTCGGCCATGCGAAGCAAACCTATATGTGTGCTCTTCTCGATTATTAACATGGTTTTTGTGCTACCCTCAGCCAATTATTCTTTAACTTTTGTTGCCATCTCCTCTATGCTAGGGTTTTCACTTTGTAAACATGTAAGGTAGTAGGTTTGTTCATGGAAGGGTAATTTATGGATAGGAGGGGTCTTTAAAAATGCTTATCCAATATATATATGGTATGTATATGTAAGGAGGGCACTTTTAAAATCAAGATTAGAACATGTATACATACAAAAGAGGAGTAAACAATTACGCAGAAATTGTAAAAATTTAAATATAGAGTTATTTTAAATGTGTGTAATGAGAGAAGAGCCTCCCCTTATTTTGTTACATGGTTAGTAATGCCAAGAGATTCCATCTCCATTGTAGAGGTTGGAGATCCTCTAGAGCTCCTCATCGGGAGAGTTTCGAACTAATTTACATAAAGTTTTTTGGAAATACTTCAAGATTACAAACATCACTATTTTCTTTTAGCTTTCTATTCACCAAGGTATTGCAATGAACTTATGGAGGTCCAGGTTTGGGACTCACTCTACTTGTCTTTGATGCCTTTTTGTTATGGATTCTATTCATCATTGCCTACGGGATTGTAGACAGGTGAGGACTATTTGGAAGGGGATTTCCAAGACCTAAGGCTCCAGTGGCCTGGCTCTCTCTTTTGGGGCCTCAAATCTTTTATGAGAGACGTGACTCTTCTTGGGCTCTTCAATTCATCAAAACTTTGTGTAGTCTTGTAAGTATTCATATCACCTATTTCTATATATTGGTTTTCATGTATATACTACTAAGAAGTGGTTATGTTTTCTACTTTTGTTTTGTAGGGGTTGGCCCTAAGTGCTCGGTGACTATTTATCCAAGTAAGAAACTATTTATTACTCTCTTTTTAGAGATGTTTTCTCTTATATTGGCCATTTGCAATGATGTAAGCATTAGCAAATGAGATGAGATAGGATTTTTCCTTTTCTCTTCCCTCTCAGAGGCCTCTTTGCCTCTTTCCTACATTCTATCACTTTCCCTTTCCTCTTCCCCTCTTTCCCCTTTCCCTTTCCTTTCCCTTTCCCTATTTTCCTATTTACTACATGTCATCCCTTCCCTCTTTTTCTCTTTCCTTTTTCCTACATGCAGCCATCCTTTCCCTCTTTCCTCTTCCATTTCCCTCTTTACCTTTTTTTCTCTTTCCCTTTCCCTCCTTACATTTTTCCCTCTTTCCTCTTTTACCCTTTTTCACTATTTCCCTCTTCCTATCCCTCTTTCCCTCTTTCCGAGGATTACCAAAAAGCGAGTGAGGAAAAGTGAGCGAATCAAAAAAAGCGAGCAAGCCAAAAAAAATTAATCAAAACAAAACAATAATAGATTGGCAAATCCCTTATTTTAGTAGCAAAACTATCTAAGTTCTTCAAAAGCCCATGAGAGAGCTGGACCTATGTCATTTCTAAGGCATCATTAGTAAAGACACACCCTATCTTCACTCACTTTTACTCATCCAATTTTTTGTAATCCTCCATAATCAAGCTCTCTCTCTCTCCACCAACATAAGTGAGATCACCAATGAAATCTTCCACATAAGTCAACAGTTTCATAGGACTCCTTGAATGGAATAGTCCACATTACATGCATGAGCAAATGCTTGGTTTTCAAACTCTGTTCACTCTTGGAATAAAAGCCATGTTTTTTTGTTTGCAAAAAATCCCTCCTTAATGAATCACTCTTACATCCTACCAATTCCGTTTCCTAATGAATCACTATTAACGCGCTCCCTTTTTTGGCTCAATAGATGAGAATTTCGACGTCCTGTATCTTTTGATTTACAAATCCAAACGGGGTCATGTTACATATCAAAACAAATGGCAAGGCATGATTAAGATGATTATCATGACCTTTTGCAGCATTTAGTAAGATTTCATGCATCAAAATGTGAATTTAATGGGATTTTTGATAGTTTCTTGCACCATATTTAGAGGAAGGCCCTTCGTAATAGGAGCATGCTAGAACTCTTTATGTATTTTGGGACAAAAACAATAAAATGTTTTCTATGCAAGTTCTTCTAATGAAAATATGTAGAACATTTTTACCAAGGCATACTTTTCAATAACATGTTATGATCATGTTCAATATTGAAGTTTTTATTGAATGATGCACTTTAACTACATACTACTTGTTGGTAGCCAAAGCATTTCTATGCAAGTTCATCTCATGGGAATAAATAGCACTATCGCTAATGTGGACTTACAAGCTTATGTTATAATCATCTTCAAAATTGTGGTGGTACTATACAGGTTTATAAAAAACGATGAGTACATACATATAGTGAGGTTATGTTTTTCTCAAGTGATGCACTTGAACTATATAGTACCTGTTGTTGATAGCCAAACCATTTCTATTTAAGCTCATCTCATAGATTATAGAACACTATTACTAATGTGCACTTGCAAAATATTATGTTATAATCATGTTCAATGTTAAGGAAGCACTATAAATCTTTATTAATGATGAGTACATACATACAATGAGATTATGTGCTTGTAGCCCAACCATTTATGCTTTGCTTGCTTTTTCTTGCTCGCTTATTTGGTCTTGCTCGCTCGACATCACTCGCTTGATCGACTGCCTCCCTCTTTCCCTTTTTCCCTTTTCCCTCTTTCCTTCTTCCTTCTTTCCTCTTTCCCCCTCTTTCCCTCTTCCCTTTCCCTGTTTTTCTTTTGCCTCTTCCCCTCTTTTCTTGTTTCTGTCTTTCCCTCTTTCCTCTTTTCCCCTTTTCCCTCTTTCCCTTTTTCTATGTTTCCCCTTTCCCTCTTTCCCTCTTCCCTTTCCCTCTTTACCTTTTTTCCTTTTCACTCTTTCCCTTTCCCCCCTTTTCCCTCTTTCCCTCTTTCCCGTTTTCCATTTTCCTTTTCCCTTTCTGAAATTCAGCCCATCCCCTTCTAAAATTCAAGCATTACTTAGCCCTTGCCTTTCCCTTTTCCCTCTACTGTTTCCCTTCCATCTACCATACCACTCAGCCCTTTTTCTTACCCATACCTTTTCCTCTTTCCCCTTTCTTTTTCCCTTTCCCTCTTTCCCTTCTTCCTACATGTATGTCATCCCTTTTCCTCCTTCCCTCTTTTCTCTTTTTCCCTCTTTCCCTCTTTCTCGCTTCCCTTTCCCGCTTCTTGTTCGCTCTATCCCTCTTCCCTTTACCTATTCCTCTCTTCCCTTTCCCTCTTTGCCTTTTACCTACATGCCATCCCTTTCCCACTTTCTCTTCCCTTTCCTCTTTTTCCTACATGCATGCCATGCTTTCCCTCTTTCCCTTTTCCCCTTTTCCCCTTTTGACTGCTTTCCCTCTTTCCTCCTTTCCCCTCTTTCCCTCTTTCCCTTTCCCTTTCCCTCTTTCCCTCTTTCCCTTTTTCCTCTTTTCTCCTTTTTCCCTCTTACCCTCTTTCCTTTCCCTCTTTTCCTCTTTCCCTTTGGTAACCTTGCATCTATGAACACCATGGCCACCCCTGCATTTGCAACCCTAGGCCCATCCAGACCCTTTTGGCATTTCCTCAGATATAGGTTTGGCATATTATCTCATGACTCACAACAAATCATTGAGGATGGCAAAGGAGACAAAGTCATAGCTCGTATGAGGCAGCTCATCCAAGTAACCTTTAGCATAGACATATTAGATACATGGACAAACATAGCCTCCAGAAGAAAAACTATGTTATAAAGCAACTCCTTTAGGAGTTCACTGTATTGGATGGTCATGAGTTTGATACGAAGTACATGCTTCATCACATGGGTGACAAACTCAAACATCGTCCATCAGAGATTCGGGATGGCAGTGAGGGAAGGTAGGCTAAGGCTTTCTCACACAAGTAGGTCAAATTGGAAGAGGGCCAAGCAAGAGAGATGTGGGACAAGTAGTAGAAAGCAACACGAGTCTGCATGTAGAGGAGAGCTGCTTCACACCTCGGGAGTGTAGGCAAGAGAGAACTTTAGGTGTACATGGTAAGTATATGTGCGCTACATACTTGTTTTGTAATTTTTAGTTTGGTTTGAATACATTATTTTGCTCATAGCATTTCACTTAATGTTTTTGATTTGGGTTCATAAGAATTCTGCAATTTGGCACACTTTCCGAGAGAAGAGTGCGCCTATGGATTTGTGAATGGTGTGCAAGCTCTCTTTGAGACACTGGATTGTGAGGGAGTCCCTATTGAATTAGATGATAGTACAAGGTTTCCATGTAGGTCTTCAATCCTCCTTGTTCTCAATCATTTTCAACCTTTTCATTTTTAAAATCAAGATTTAGTTATGTTTTCCAAATTGTTTCATGCAACATTCTTAGGGCACAAGCACCTAGAGCAAGGACATAGGCAAGGGCAAGTGAGGAGTTGAGATCAAAGTGAGGCAAGGGCGAGTGAGGAGATGAGATCAAACTGAGACCAAAGATTAAGATGACAGGTATGAGGACCACAAGGATGAGTAGATCTAGCTTAGGTTTAGCTATCCTCACCTATGATCTTATACATATCCTCCTTTTGGGCATTTTTTCATTTTATTGCTCTCTCTTGGCATATATTCATTTTTGCACTACCTTGGAAACTATTGTGATAACTAATGTGAGAATTTTGTCCATTTTGCAATTGTGTAGCTCTCTTTTGGCATGTATACATTTTTGTATTACCCTCTTTTGAAGGGGAAATTTGTAATACATGATATGTAGTGGGGTAGAATGGCAAGCCCATAAATCTTAAAAAAAACATAGTGTCAAGCCTTGACATTATCCCGATGTTGTCAGTTATTGACGAGGCCTGATGCTTACATCGATGGTGCTTTTTTGATGGACATATTAGCAACCACACCGATTGTCTCCCAAGTAGCAAAAAAATATCTCTATGGTATTTTTCATCAGAATATGCATTGGAAAATGGCCAATACCTTGTAGTGATGCATATGCCTTGTGAGTGTCATAAGGATAGCTTGTATGTATAAGATCACAAGATCACCAAGTATCAAACAAAAAGAAATCTCACCTATAAGAACTTGTGCCAATCATGAGATTTGAAGTCAATAAGATTATTCACCCTAGTAAAGTCTCCCTTTAGGAAATGCATGTGCCTTGTTGATGTTTGACATGATACATTGTCACTCTTAATCATATGCCCCTCCCTCTTGGTTGACCCATAGTGCTTTTAGAAGCAAAACTTTGTTACCATATCTTTGTGGCCAAACTCCCTCATCTAGTTCATCTCTCTTAGGTTCTCTTATTCTCCTTCATAAATCAAATGCTCCCAAATTTAAGATATGCATGGGGTGTAAGAGGTGATTGATCTATAATTGATCCCAATAAGGTAGGTCATGGATGACTGGTAGCCTCTTCATATTGGGTGGGGAATGCTCTCCATTATCTCTCCATATCTATATTATTGGGTGAAAATACCCAAGAGCCTCAAGCTCTCTCACCTTCCTCATTGACCTACACAATGAGAAACATGCATGATGTATATGGAAGACACTGAAGAGTAAGTATTGTGTAGGTGGAAATATGAAAAACATTCACTCACCACATCAAAGCACGATCTGGAATGTAAAAATAATCCCTTGAAACCCCCCATAAGCTTGGATAAATTGCCTGACAAAATGATGCTCACATCAAATTTGCAGGTTACATCACGTTCGAAAACAAGCATTCCTCTCAAAAGCAACTTTGAACTAATATATACTAGCTCTTCATTCAATGAGGACGAACTTTGTCTATCCATCTACATACAATACACCACCATGCAAAAAGTCTATTAGCAAACAAAAAAAAGGGATTAAATGCTTTGATTTGTTGGTATATGCATAGGTAGACCCATTGACATACTAGTTTTTCAATGAATATACTGACAAGGTTATATATGAAATTTGTCAATATTTTTGTTACACACTCTGGATTTTTTTATGGAAACTGGTGCAAAAAATCTACATTTTAACTTTGCCTCTCTTACTTTTTAGTTTTGTCTACTCTCTTGCTTTCTCGTGCTTACACTAGCCTCAAATTACATTGGGGCGGTAGTTGGTCATTGATTTTTTAAAATATCAGCATATTTTTTTGATAAAAATTTTATTGGACGGAATACTATATGGGTTCTCTCCTTTTGATAGATACTCCAATGATAATACTAAGGCTTTTACACTTAGGAAATTTTTATTTCTTCACGAATTCTTAATGACTGGCCAATATCATGTAGTGAAGGTGGTTAGGTGACTCTCTCTTTAAAGTTATTGCCCTTTTCAAAGACATATCTATCCCTAGATTACTAAGAGTCTGGTTCCTTGATTGTAAGAGTGCTTTTTTGAGTTCTTGTTAGAGCACTAATTTGAGAAGGAATTAGTAAACCAACAATGTTCACTAACTACTCTCTAGAGAGAAGAGCTAAACATTGCAAAGGATGCACCCACATCACGTTGAGAAATCTTGTATTGCCTAGTAAAGATCTAGGAATTATCCATGAGGGTGACCATGGTTGGTTGAGTTGTAAAGGTAGCCCGATAATTTATGAAAAATTGGCTAGTTTGGTCTATAAACTTGGCTAGTTTATGAAAATTGGCTAGTGTGGTCTAAAAACTGTGAAAAAGATTGTAAATATTTGAGTTGGAGGGTTTATGGGAACTGAAGCAAAGAGACACACCTTTACTTGATATGCGCCTTGCCTTTGAATCACGCCTAGAAAGACAAATGCTACCACATCCCTTAATGCCTAGCCCAAATAAAGCTCCTTATAAACATGTTACAACTAGATTAAGGAGACAGTTAGCAACAAGGAGAAGTGAAGCATAATAGAAAAATATGTATGGCCTTGTGAAAACCCATCGTTAAAAACCTTTTAGTAGGCTACATACCCCCTACATACATAGAGAAATATGATAAGCATACGATATTTCAAA